>NW_018165245.1:89155-105353 GCF_001263595.1 Phalaenopsis equestris
TAAAAAGTTAAATTTTTATTTTTCTTCAGAATCAAGTTTTTGGTTTTGTTGCAAAATAAATAAATATAAGTGAAAAATACCATCAGAACTATTGTTATACTGTGCATAAGCATTAAGTATTCTGGGATCAAATTTTTGGCGCCATTGTCGGGGATTAAAATCTTAAAATGGTGGTGTTGACTTCATTAATCCTTACATATACAAAATATCGGGATCACTAGGCGCCAGTTCAAATTTTGGAAAACATCACTTTTGACTCCAAATTTTGTACTTTTTGAATCCTTTAAGCTCCAAATGCCCAAACTTAGTACACCTGCAAGAAAACATGAAAATATCTTTCTTTAAAGTGCAATATCACCAAATATAATCCTTAAATACATATGAATAATTGCATGATTTTTTAGTGTATCAACCTTCAGCAACAGAAGCTCCTAGAAATGCTCTTCTTTCTTCTTCTTTAAGTGCACTAACTAGAACTCATCCAAAGCAAGCTCCCCAAAATAGATATAGAAGAAGAAGAAGAAGCTGAAATGAATTTGAGCCCTTTCATTTGGCCTGAAGGTGAGATATGACTTTTTCCCAAGGGAAGGTGGAACTTGGCATGGTCACTAGGTATGTATGGGTTGGCTTGGATAGGTGTCTATCTTGGAAGAGCTCCTCAGGACAACAAAATTCTAGAATGGCTCCCAAGCTCGAATGTGGGAATCAGCCCAAAATAAAGTTGATTACGGCCTGGCGTGGGTGCGCCAGGGTTGCAACAAAGGCGTACCCACTGCATGCAGCCTAGCATGGGTGTGCAATGGAGTAGCCACGGGGGCACTATCATCTTAGGTTCCTATAACAGGCCCAGTGCGAACAAGCGTGGATGAGCCGAACCAAATAATTGTGTGGGCACGCCCAGAATTGTCGTGATGAGCCGCCTTCTTTTTTTGCCGGCACTTACCTAGTGTGGGTTTGGCACAGGTGTGGCAGACCAAAAGAGAGTACGAGCATGACCAAAGTGTCCATAAGCGCGCAATCCCCTCTATTTGTCGGCACGGGTCCAGCGTGGGTCAGATGCGGGTGTGCCAAGACATGAGTGCAAATGCGTCAGGCATAGCGAAAGCACGGGCACGACAGGGACTCGACACAGGTGCTCTAGGGTAAAGATGTGCATGGTTAAGTGTGATGCACTCTTGGGCATTTTTCTAGAAGTTCAAGAGAGTGAAATATCATCCCATAGGCCTAGTATCAAAAAAATGGTGCCAACAAGGGTTTCAAGGTTGATCTACTTAGAGTTGGTTTTCATGATCTACAGGTTGTGAATTTTAATTTGTTTTTGGGTTTAGTTGCTTAATTCGTGCTTTTTTATTCATAGTTTTTCAGTCATGGTTAAAATCAAAGTTTTTTCTAAGTTTAAAGGTTTGCATTTTTTAGTTGTTTAGGTCGGTGTCCTCCATTAAGTTTTATCCTTAGATTTGGTTCTCAATGGTTAAAAGTTTTATATCATTTGTAAACTTACGTGATTTAATTTACCTTAAAGTTCTAAATCTTTTAAAGATTTTAAGTTGCTTAAGTTATAAAAGTTTTATTTGAAAAATTAAATTTTTAAGCTTATTTTTATTTAAGTGATATTTAATTTGAAGGATCAAGTTACTTTAAGTTAATTAGTTTACTTTAATTTAAATGACTTAGTTATCCTTAGGTTATTTAGTTTAAGTGTTTGAAATTAATGTTTGTTATTTAGCTTAAATGTTACAAGTTAATTAAAGTTATTGAGTTTAAATATCTAATTTAGGTGTGTGGTTCAGAAATTTAAAGTATTTGGATTAAATTATCTTAGAATATCTTTAAAAGTTTTAAAATTATTTTAAATTATAATTAAATTATTTAAAGAAATTATTATTCTTAAGTTACCTTATAACATTTTAAGTTATTTTTAAATCATTTTGTAAATATCATTAAATGTTTTTTTTGTATTATTTTTATGTTAATTATAGTTACTTTAAATTATAATTATATATATTAAATTAATTTTAAATTTGTTTAAAATTATTTTTATTTATTTTGAAATCATTTTTAAATGATTTTCAAATTATTTTGAAGTTATTTAAATTACTAAATTTTTTTAAGTTAATTTTAAGTTATTTAAAAGATTTTGAACTAAGTAAGCTGGCAAATGACACGTATTATTAAAATATTCATAAGGAGAACCTACATATGAGAGGTTCGCCTCCTCTTTTTTCTTATTTTATTTTCATATATTTGACATCTGAAAATAATTATACATGATATATGATGAACATAAAATATGAGATACACTTGAGTTCTTCTACACACATGAAACTTGAATTAAACTACTACAAATGAAGTAAAACATGAAGTTGAGTTAAGTTAAGTTCAAGTTAGATTAGACTCGAGCTAAGGATGAACTAAGGCCATGTTGAGTTAGGCTAGATAGAGTTAGGTTCACCTAAGGTTAGGTTCTGGTTAGGTCGTATTTGGGCTGGATTGGATTTAGGCTAGGTTGGCTTCGTACTAGGTAGAGTTCGAGCTAGGTTTGGTTTGGGCTAGTTGGGTTCGAGTTAGGTTTGGGTTCGGGCTAGGTTAGGTTAAAGCTCGGTTGTGTTAGAATAAGTTGGGTTTGGACTAGATTGGTTTCGGGCTAGATCAAGTTTGGGATACGTTGGGTTCATGCTAGGTTGGGTTCATTATAGTGGGGTTTAGGCTAGATTGGGTTTAAGGTAGGTTAGGTTTGGGCTAGGTTTGGGCTAGGTTGGGTTCGAGCTAGAGGTCAGGATCAAGCTAGGTCAGGTCGGAGTCGAGCTAGGTTAGGTTTTTCAATGCTAGGTCGTGTTCAAGATAAGGCTAGTTTAGGCTAGGATAGGTTCGGGTAAGGTCTGATTCAAGCTAGATCAGATTCGTGCTAGGTCGGGTTCAGGGCAAGTTCAAGTAAAAACCATCGTAGAGAAGCCTGGGCTAACTACTCAACCTCATCCCCATCCCTACCATATCAGGTGGCTCGAGAAGGGGGCTAAAATTAAAATCAATTGATAGGGCATGATGTCATTTTTGATTGCTCAGGAACTTTAAAAGCAGGTTTTATGTGATTTAATTATTATGAACTCTTATTACATATTGCTTGGTAGGCCTTGACAATATGATCGTGGTACAATTCAAAATGGGTATGCTAACACTTATTTTTTTGTCAAATAGGGAATTCAAACCACTTTAGTACACATGAAGGAGGAGATTCAAGGAAGTATTGAAATCAACACTTCTACTTCTTCATTACTTTTGAAAGATATTAAGAAGACAACTATGGGATACCTCTTGATCATAACCAAGAGTTTCAAACGGCTGCCAACAACTTCTTCTAAAGTGCGAGCATTAAGACAACAGTTCGAAGGCATTTTCTGCAGAATTGCCTGCTATAGAATTGCCTTCTATTGGAGATATATGATCCACCTGAAAATTACCTATTTTTAGTGTACATTTTATGATCATTTTATGTACATTTTTAATAATATTACAATTTACATGAAGGTTATTTGCATGTTTTTGTCTTCAGATACAAGAAATGGACTTTTAGCGAAAATGGAGCAAAAACTGTGTCATTTGGAGTCAAATCGAGCAAGGAAGAAAATTCTAATCTGGCACATTTTGATGTCTTTCTATGCTTAATCTCCTTTACATTTATCAAAATTTTTTGAATGAAATTATAATTTAAGGAAATGATATTTTCCATGTTTATTTTGTAGGTATATCAATTTTTAGCGCAACGGGGCTGAAATAGGGCGAAACGGAGTTAAACGGAGCAAAATGAGGCGAAACGATGGAGATGTCTGCAGGGTGGCGTCTAGGTGTCAATGACGACGAGAAAATGGCGCCTAAGCGCTTAAAATGGTTGGAGACAGTTTTGGACGACTTTTGGTGGTTATGGGATGTTTTGGAAGGTTCTGGATGCCTATGCACGCCCCTTGGAGTGGTTAAATGAATCTACACACTTGGAGTGGCTTTTGAATGAAGAGATATGTCTTTTGGAGTGAAAGGGTGTGTCTTTTGGATGAAGAGATGTGTCTCTTGGAGAAAGAAGGGGTAAATAGAGAGACTTGGCGTCTCTCATGACAAGGACTCTTGAGAAGAAAATAGAAAGTGTTTTAGGAGGAGTTTGGCGTGAGTTTATGGTGATGTAGATTTTTCCATTTACTAGAGAGATTGGTGAGGGATTTAGAGAGATATGAGTAAGAAAGTATGAGCGGCGCATGGACTAACATGAGACTTGTTGGAGGGATTTTTTGTCTTTCTTTCAGAGGCAAAAAACTAAATATTGTGTTCTTCATTATCTTGTGATTGTTATAAACACTTTTTAGTTGATTTTCTTTGATTTAAAAGAAGTTTTCTGTTGTGTTTTATCTATGTAGTAGTTTTCTTTACTCTGTTCTTTTAATATGAAGTAGTGGCATGTGTAGGAAAATTTGATTCATGATAGAATTTTTTTTATTTTCATGTGATGAGTAATATCGCATTCGCTTCATTAACATAACTTAAGTAACAATATGTTATGTTAAAATCTGTTGTAAGTGAAACTAAGACTCGGGAGAGCAGTGATCTCGCAACTAGAGTGCAGTGCACTCACTTGTCTGGTTAGCTATTGTGAAATAGTATGGGCGGCAATGCAACTTTTAAGGAAATATAATTCATTATTTGTTTCTATTAGAAGCTTCTAGGTGACAGATAGTTGCATAAAACTAATAGAATACTAAGCATACATATATGCTCGAAAGAGGGTAGATAGACATATGTTTCTTGTTGACACTTAGTTTATTACATAATTTTATTAATTCTTTTAATGCTTATGTCATTATCTTCATTTTACTTTTCTTTTGCAATGAATTAGATACATGTCTAAGAATTTAGAATTGCTTAGAAATTATCTTATTTTATAAATATGATGATATTTTTATCGGTCATTCTTTTACTCTACAAATTGGCCACTTGTATTGTTAAAACTTGTTGAGAAACTTATAGACGCGAAAAGGCTAAGATTTCTTAACTTGAAAGTATCACATCCTACCTTAGAAAGAGAAGTCGCGATCGTCCGAAAAGGGGTGCAAATAAATAGGGAGATAAAATTGAAGATTTTATGGGCGTAAAATTGATGTTTCTAGAGTGACAAACTAGATTTTTTTATCTTTCTAGAGTGACAAACTAGACGTAAAATTGATGTTTCTAGAGTGACAAACTAGATTTTTTTATCAATTTGGTCTATAGATTGGAACTAAGGGTAGATCTTATAGAGAGGGCACAGTGGGCAAACTAGGAGTGAGAGACTAGAACCTACCCAGCACTACTATACATATCGACACCAACTTTAGATTAGCTAATGTTATTTACATAATCAAAAGAAGTAAAGAATAGATATGCTCTTATTTGTCACTGCAACATTTCATTTTAAACATTTCATTTTTATACATTATCTAGGTCAACGCACGAGAAGGGTAGTCTTTAACATCTCGAAATTCTCCGAAACAATTAATCCAGATAAGTTATCTTTAGAATTAACATTTGCATTTAGAAATAGTTGTTATCCTTACATTTAATATTTGCATTTAGGAGTGGTTGCTAGATAAAAACACCATCTTAATTGATCTTCCAACCTAAAACTTGATAGTATTATGCTAGGATTTTGCCTAACGGCTTTCTTACCTCGCTTCTCTGTGGGATCGATACTTTGGGTTTTAAAAGAAAACTCCATTTTACTTAAAACGATACGTATACTTACGTAGTACCCTTAGTGTGTAAATTATTTTCTAAATTTTATAACATTTCAATTTTACACACCAGCAGCTAAACATAAATTCGGGTCAAAATTTTGGTCATCTTTTGAAAGCTAAATTTCTGTGTAATTACGGGTCGGGTCAAGGTACAGCATGTCATTGACATTGTGTCTGGTTCAGTCATCCCCAACACACCTGCATATAGGATATCTCCAAACAAGCACAAGGAACCTCAATGCCCCGAGCGCAATTCTGATTCTCTTAATTTCAAAGAAGGATGGGTTTGAAAATTCAGTGTTGGAAGATCACCAAATTTAACCTACATGGAGATGGAGATTGGAGATTTCAACAACTACATCATTTTTCAAGGTCTCAAAGTTGGCTGCTCTCTAGAAATCAAATTTTAAAATTACTCAATGAGGGAACCTTAACAACCCGAGAGAATGTCAGAAGCTTTAGTTTTAATTCAATTTATATATCTTGATATATGTTTTAGTTTGTCTATATTTTAGAATGACATGCTTGTAATTAGGAGAGTCTAACCACTATAAATAAAGCCAATTTTGTTTGGACAAGGTATGAAGAGTATCTTGACTGGTTGTAAGAACCTTTTACACATCGTTTCAGATTAATAATTGCATTCAATATCCTAAAATGGCGCCCAAGTGATGATTAGTCATCACTCCTTACAGTTAATGCATTCTTACCTTTTCTGAAATTTTTTATCCAAATTGTTTGCTGTATTCTGGATTTTTTGAAGTGTGAATTTATGTTTTATCTTGTTTTACCTTGTTTCTGGTATAAACTTGAAACCTACAAATTATTTAACCAGCTGGATATCCTCTATAAAGAGTTCAAAATTGAACCAAATATGACATTTCAAAATTCAATATTTATCATTTCTACATAATCACATGGTCCATGATAGCTCAGAAAAAGGGCCAAAACATTAATATTTGAACCTAATCTGACATTTCGCAAGTTTATGGACCTATATTGCTTCTCAAATAGACTAAAAATGTATTTCAGAAGAAACTTAAAATCGATGCATGCAGGGAGAAGAAAGACAGTGGCGCCCCCACCAGTTAACTAATCTTGCGAGGTGGCAAAAATGTTAGTTATGTGGTCAGAAAATAATTAAACAGTTTATCAAGGTGATTTTGGAATATCTATAACAAAGGTGAGTTTGGAATATATATAACACGCTCTATGTCCCCTCATAAAACTCTTCGCCATGTGACTAAAAAAATGATACGGCATACAAGACATGGCCATCAATCAATGCAACCAAATATGCATTAACCTGAATAAAATAAATTTAAAAACAATATTTTAAGCAACAATTTCAAATCTACGCATGTAGCACAGTACCAGGAACCAAAACTTGATTATGAACAGTAGTAGGAATCATCCCTATTGATAATAAGCTTGTAATTCATAAAATCATAAGATCACTCAACTTTTGCTGGTTTCTTCTTTGAATTATTTATAGGACGAATCTTCACGAAGACTTTTTCCAAATCCTGTAGAGGAGAATAACAATATCGTGAGACATAGTGGACTGAACTTAATCTTGCATAAAAAACATTAGCAGTTACGGCATAGCATGTAGTATGCAGCTTCGAACGGTGGCAATTCTAGATGCAGAAAGTAGTGCTGAGCCCAACAGGTTTAGTTTCCCATGGATTTCCTGCTTTCTTTAACGGTAGTAAGGATTGTATTTAAAAGTTAAGTCTATAACTCGAACCACGAAGAATGAAAATATGTATGTATTTATAAAATTGCTTCATGCCAGTCTCCATGCTGCTTTTTTCTATATAAATTTTCCCAAAGAAATGATATGAAAAAAACCATTTAAACTTTAACATTTCTTTACTTAGCAAAAGACTACATACAGAACAGAGAGCTTTACTTATAGAAATGCATAATAGTGATACTCCTAATACCTACCAAGCATCCTATATTACTTCTCAGCTAACTACTCTATATAGCTATTAAGAAGTCCGTTATCCAGCACAAGCATGCAAATAACTGGCCTTTCTTCAGTTATAATTATTTGAAAATATATATATATATATATGAAACTTTTATTATACAGTACCAAGTATGCCTATGTCCTTTTAAAGCATCCAACATTAATTTTACTAGTTCTATCCTTATTCAATTTTCCATCTTCCAATAGATGCTATGATAACACTTAAGAAAGATATTATTTTAGTAGGGCATAATGAATAGAATTCAATAAAGTAATAATTGGTTGAGTTCTGAAGCCTCATGTTTTTCCGATGGAAAAAATATGCTTAACAGATTTAAACAAGAGTAAATCTTCATGGTAATGTCGCTACAAGGATAGAGGCGTTGAAAGGTACCCAATAATTGCAGCATTTCATTAAAGATGCTTTAAGCTTTATTATATTTTCCATTGCCTTACAGATTTTCATTTAAAAAAGAGGTGCGTCACATGCATCTATGAGAAATTAGAACTATAGTTCATAATCAACTATAACAAGTTTACAATGGTAACAACAGAACATAACCATCAATTAGGTGAAAATGTATGGCATTCTTATGTTTTGTGCTTTGATCTTCTAATCAGTACACTTTTTTTTTATTTTTGCATAGGTTTTACCTATTTGCCAACATAAATGAACCAAAAAGGTGAAGCTTAGCTAACTAAAAAAAAATGCATAGTGGCTCATTTGGTTGGTTATGCACATAAAACATATTTTATAAATTGATGATTTCATTTTTACTAATATTGAATCTGAGAAAAAAGGAACTGAAAATTTTAAATTCATATTGATTTGTAACTACATCCAAACAAAAGATAAAAACTGATACTTCTTCAAAACATGTTTCTAATTTCAAGCAACCGATGTGACCCACATGAGCCGCAAATATAAATTAGTAGGTCTTTATGCATTCTGAAAGCCTTTGTAAATTTAAAATCCATATTGATTTTGAACAATATGGAAACTAATAAACTGGATAATTTCTCAAAACATGGTTTCTAATTTCAAAGAACCATATAACCAAATAAATAAATAAGAGTTCAGATACAATTCATCTTCGGATGCAACAATAAATAATAAATAATTTATAAATGAAAATGTGATTGCACTAATCCTGAGGTCTAACAATCCAGAAAAAAAGAGTACAATGAAGGAAGGCCCACCGACAGAAGATCATGAGACCCACCCGTACTACCAAACGAAGCTATCCGAGCCAAAGTCAGCAAGGCAAAGCTGAACAAGTCACCAGGACAAAAAGAAGACTAAATGATCTGAACTCAAATCATTCAGTCAAGAACGAGACAAAGAGGCATCCGAGCCAACCATTACGAGAAAACTAATTTGAGGGATTATCCAGTTCCCAAGCATCTCCAACCATCCCAAAGGCTCCTCATCAGAGGTCAATGATCGACAACTAGACAGACCCATATCAACAAAGCTTAGCCGACCAAGCTGATCTCATCTGGTCGAGCGAATCTCAACTAACCCAAAGCTAATACGCTTTGTCAGATTGAGCCAAAGAACAATCAAACAATAATTTCTTATTTGTAAGAGATTATAAATATCCCAGTACTGACCCCTTTAGAGCAAGGATAAAAATGTAATACCATCATATTGTACCCTCTTCCATATAAATAAGAAGATTATTCGTGAATAAAAACCCGGCTTACTGTTCATTATTGTTCACTTCTCCATCTCTCTCTCTCCCTCTCTTTATTTATGTTCTACTCTTTGGGTGTGCTTTACAGACAAATCAGGATCAACATTCTAAAAGGTGCGGTAAGTGTGAATCATGTAACAAATAAGAAGAGGAGTAGCCCAAGAAGAAGAAACTCACAAAAGAGACATCGACAACATAGAATGCACCAGAGAGTTCGTAACTCAACAGATCCAAGAGTTAAAAGGATTAGATGTTGGACTTCATCCAAGATGCATTGGCCGGGGGAAGAGATCGGCACCCCCTAGAGGAAGGGCCGATGCCTAACGGCCCCCCTTCCCCAACCATGGAAAGAGAAGTCAACTCCCAATATTTCGATAGTGTTAGGTCGGCACCAATCAACTAACATTGGCTCGGGAGTACTGAGGCACCCCAACAGCTCGAGAATGTGTTCTAGACAAATTTCTTAGACCGAGCTCATAGAAAGATTCACGATCCTGACATTGAAGTCCTACAAAAGGAGGACCGATCCGACCGACCACAGCCTCATTTGAGTCGATCATGTGTATGCTAAGGATCACTAACGTACTGAAATGTCATCTTTGATTTACCACGCTGGGGAAGTCGACACTCATTTGGTTCAATGGATTACTAACGAGAGAGAGTAATCACATCGTTCGCCGATTTCAAGCGAATATTTGTAGTCCAATTTGCCAAGCGCCCAAAAGCCATAGTAAAACTCGCAGGCCCTCCTATAGATCCATCTTGGATAGAGAAAGAGCCTTCACTCATTCATCACACATTTCTAGAATGAGATTTTGGAAGTGCAAGACCTAGAACTTATAGGTGCTCATGCCGCCTTAGCACAAGAACCGAAGGAAGGACCTTTTTGATACGTGTTGGACCTATAGCGATCGAATACAGAAACCGAGTTGTTTGAATTGACCAACAACTCCATATCAGCCAAGGAGTATAACTCCAACCCCATTTGCTCTATAGTAGAATACTTCACCCATCGCTCGTAAAAGAGGGGCCCCAAGGCAAAGAGTGGAAACCAAGACTTGGCTTGCATCCTTCCGCCTGCCCTTAATAAGAAGACACTTGGCCACCCAGAGACCACAGGGCGATTGTAGAGGAAGTCAAACCCGAAATCCTGACCAACGACCGTCTTGATACAATGAGCACCCGCTGCCTAAACTAAAAATACCCAAAACAATATTCTTTGTAAGTTTCAATGGACGAGATAGTGGAGGTCATACAAAATAAAGAGTACTTCAAGAGAGCACCCGCGATGAATAATGTCGCTTATCTCAAGGACCCTAAGAAGTATTGTATACCATCGAGATCATGGGTGCAACACGGAGGAGTGTCGGCATCTCTGAGGCCTAATCCAAGAGCTGATCAATGACTAGAAACTAAAGAAGTTTGTGTTGCCAAGAGTGATGAGCCAAAGCTAGGGGAAAGCTCGAGTGGAGGAAATATCAGACAAGCCAGTCCAAGCACAGGAAATTCGCATCATTGGCATAATTCCCGCTATCTTCGGAGGGGGTGGAGATGCATCCCACCAAGCTAGCCTAAAGAGGCTTCGATAAGGAGACTATGCACAGCTGCCCTCATGCTCAAACGCAACTCATATCCTCCCATAGCTTTCATCAACAAAGAATTGCCTCCTAAGGGTAACCCTTACAACGACGCTATCATCGTCACCTCATTAATCAACAACTACTAGATCGATCGCACGATCATAGATACATGCAACTCAGTGAACATCCTGTTCAAGTTAGTGTCCGATAAAATGGGTCTCGACAACGACCGATTGATAGCTACGGTCGACCCATTATGGTTTCTTTGGAGAAAAAATTGAAGCATTGGGAACCATCACTCTGTCAAAGCTGTGAAGTTTCTGGGCGACGAGAAGGTAATCATTATCTAAGACAATCTCAAGCAGTCTCGCACTTGTTACCTCTAGGTGGTCATAAGCATCCAACAAGAACCTCTCAAGCTCGACAACCTGTGAGAATAGGGTCTCATAATCAGTGAGATCACCGATTGAATCCCGACAACCAAAGGTGGCACTGGTAATTTTTTCTAGTAAGTGAAGGTTTTGAAGCAGGATACAAGGAGTCACTGATCGATACCCTCTAGAGCCACCAAAACATTTTTGTGTGGTTTGTCACAAAGATGCCCCAGATACCGATCGATGTCGCCTGTCACCGCCTTGCAAGACTCGGCAGGATCATCTAGGTGATCAACACCATCATCCTCATTTGAGAGTCGACTGCCCTCTACTAGCACTTGGGTTGCTATCACTGGCGCCGCGATCGAATTCTCACCCAAGCCCGCCAGAGCTGTCATCATCTAAGATGAATGTTGAGCCATTTACACCAAGAAACAATATAAAGAAAAAAATAATTAAAAAAATAAAAATAAAAATAAATGAGACCGAGGCTCCGCATACTCAAGAGCCGATCCAACTTAGATGATGTAATCGATATAGAAACCACACTGTGTCAGGGCAAAGCACCATCAGCCTCTTGCGTGACCAATTCGATTAGCAACGCAGCAGAATGTTGGGCTATCGAATCAATGGTCGGGCCGATTGGCTGAACATTCCATCGCTTATTGTCGAGAAATGAATCAGACGACCCCACTTGATACGCCAGGAAGTTGCAGTCGCCTCTCTCTTATTAACGACAGTCTTCTTCTTTTCACATTCTGTGTGGTCCCATCCTTTCGGCTTCCCAAAGACCCAACGAATTAGATCTTTATCGGTGATGTCACAAAGCTGTTAGACACCTTCTCCATCATGACACTCGGAAGCAGAGTGGTTTAATCAAGAGAAGTCTTGGAGCAAATAAGAAATGGGAAGAGTTTCATCGTGCCTTATTTCTAGGAATCAAATGCATGAAAATCAAGAGAATTCAATTACTGAATCATTGATTAATAATAAATACAATCTACTTTTTGTATTAAATCCTCTTATTTCTATTGCAATGTTACTTTCAAGAAGAGAATTGTGAAACTAAATACGTTCATAAAAAATGTGTCAGCACTGATTCTGAGAAGATAAAATTAACCAAAAGGGAAGAGTACAATGAAGGCCCGTCAACAGAAGACCATGAGGCTCACCTGTCCGACCGATCAAAGTTGTTCAAGCTAAATTCAACAAGGCCAAAGCCAACCAAATGATCCGAGCCCGAATAATTCAGTCAAAAACATAACAAAAAAGCTTCCGAGCCAACCATTATAGAAAAGTCAATCTGAGGGAGATCTAGTTTCCAAGCATATCCAACCATCTCGGAGACACCCAGAGGCTCCTTATCAGGGGTCAATGATCGACAGCTATGTCATATAAATCAGTCAACCCATATACACAAAGCTCAACCGATCGAGTTGATCTCATCTGGTTGAACGAATATCAGTCGGCCGAACTGATCATGTTGACCTGAAGCCAATTAAGCTTAGTCGGACTGAGTCAGAGAGCAGCCGGACAACAAGTTAATACATGTAAAATAACAAAAATACACTAGTAAGAATCACTTTAAAGCAGTGAAAAAAATATAATATTATCATATTGTACATCTCTCATATAAATAGGGTTGTCATTTTGTAAATAATCGAATGGATTATTGTTCATTAATATTCCCTCCTCTCTCTCTCTCTCTCACACACACACACGTTCTTTACACTATTTCTTGGGTTGTGATTCACGAACAAATCAATATTCAACAATTTTAATTGTAAACTTATTTAGGATAAGGCATTATTCATACCAGAAACCAACGATACTTTGAATATCCTATGAATCAACTGAACTTCAGTAATTATTAATTATCAGTATTGTTTTTATAAATGTTAAAATTGTGTATCATGCGATGTATTCAGAATTTGTTTACTAATCTGAATCTCTTAATCTTCTAAAATATTCATCTAATGTTTTCAATAGTAACTTTGCTTTGAAAAGTCTTTAAAAACTGGAGCTCATAATTAATATTCTAACAAAAACCTTAGTGGAAACCTTTAGTTGTGATGGTAGAGGCCATAATTGCAAAGAAATTTACAAAATACAATTAGAAACAAAAAAGGAACGCTCCTAAAGGAAGCATTTGAAAACAGGTAAAAATATATGTAAATTAAGAAATGAAAGATTCTGCAATTAAAATGCGCTCTTAAAAATTGAATGTTCTGCTCATTACAGATCAACATGAAATTAACTGCCATTAATTGGCAAGAGATGGATGGCATGCAGATGTATTTTCCGACAGATCAAGAAGTACAATTAATGTGATAGCATCGGGTGTCCATGGAAGCCAAACATGAATATTTAAAAAAATAATAATAAAAAATGTGTTCAACTTCAGCTTTAGGCTCCTTGGCCCAATTATATTGGGTCAGATTTAATAATTCTCGTTTTCTACTCAATCCTACTGCGAGCATGCATGTTAAGTTAAATCAACTGTGTTTGACTCATTTTGCATAGCTTCTATCCATATTACTTTAATAAAATTTCTTTCTACCTACACTTTCAAGATCTAAATAATTTATGAAGCTTTGTACTAACCTTATGCTGGCATTATGGCAACGTGAGGTTATGACATAATAATTTGAAGTCCAAGTTTGCACAAAAAGAAGCCGGTAGTATTTTTTTTAAAATGAGCCATACGTATTTATTGTTTACTAAACATAGGAATTGAATTAAGTGCAGTGGTAACTAACTTGTAGAACTATTAAGAAACATATGAAGTGTCGGACAAAATATATTAAGCATTCAAGTAAAATGCACCATTAACTATGAGACAACAACATTTACAAAAAAGTGCACTGCTATGCTGATGAAACCCCGACGTTGCCATCAAATTCATGTGTTCCCCAGCCCACAAAAAACCAAAAGAAAAAATTCAGGATGTCCAAGATGTACATAACAGAATTCAGTAAAATATTTAATATTATGTGTGCATAGAGTAGCAGCAAATGCTTTAAGCAGCCTGGACTGCAAGCTAGTTCACAGAAAATCAGCAAATATACTTCTAAAACGCAGGCATGAATATGAGTTCCCATCCGACCTGGATAGATGCTTTAGGGGTTCTTTCTTTTGATAAATGGCTTTCCAAGTCATAGTATGCTCTTGCCTTTTCATCTAGGGCATGAACAATCACAGTACCTATTAGAAAAGAAGGTAAAATATTATAATCTGAAAAGAAAAGAGAAATAATAAACAGAAAATAGCCATGCCTAAGCATGAATCTTCAAATATCTAAAAAACTCCAAAAAATAAATGCATATGCCAAATAAATTGGAAAAAAAAAATCCAACATTGTAAAGTGTTATGCACAATAAGATCTACGGATCTACTTAAAAAGAAACCCACCAGAATCAATCACAACCCACTTTCCCCCTACTTGACCTTCTACACCTGGTAGTATCATTCGGTCAGCACCCTTTTGTTTTTGCTTTGCCTGTTGATCAATATCAAGAAGAGGATGAGATTCAGTATAAGCAACAAAAGGGAGATGTGAAGGAACAGGAAGAAAAAAACAATAGAAACAAAACTTGCATCTGAAAGCCAAGAAAATATTTGATGCCCAAAAATAATACATTGGAGACTATTTTTAAAAGAATAAGAGATTAAAGATGATATCCCAGGCTAATTATCAATTCTGATTCCACTTCATTTCAGTTCTTCTAGAGTTATATAAACTATTTCAGGCTTAATGATTCTAAGGACTCCATTACAAAATCATGACGGTGCACGAAAGGCACGAGTGAATTTTGAGAAAACCTTCATATACATAAAAAAAAAGAAGAACATGTAGGTTACCCAGAATACAGCAAAACTGAATCAGTTCCAAATAATATACACACTCAAAATAACAATATTAAATTATGTCAAAAAGAAAGAGATGAAGAAAACTAGCGGGCCACTGAGTGTTCACTTCAACAGTTCATCTGGTGCAACAGGCAGAAATAGGTACCAACTGCAGTTGCCAGGAGGAAGAACAACATCGCATCAAATCCTTTATTGAATGTAAGCCACTTTCAAGATGTGAAGCCTCATAAGGTGCCACTGAAAGGAAGATACTTCATTGGAAGAACTAACAAGAAATGAATCATCACAGGGTCTTGTTGACCTCATTTTTTTTAGTGAGGTCTTAGTCTCCTAATCTTAGAACCTAGGATCTAGCTTTAGGAGTTCTTATTGACTATCCTAGCGGACTAGCAATGGAACCCACCTCTCGTAGAACTTCAAGCCACTTCTTGACTCATTTTTGTGAAGAACTCGCATGAGTGATTCCAAGCACTCAACTTTTAGTTGTAAGGGCTAAGGACCAACATGTAGAGAGCCCGAAATTGAGTTCCTATAGGATCAATAGCCTTAGGTGAACCCTTTGTGACTCGATTACTCGCGAACGCCGCATTTCACGCACTCACTGCATCACACACGATTTTGGCTTAAATCGACTCGCCCAACGGCAAGCTCATTCGGACGACCCCGGATGACGAAACGGACCGCGCCGACGCGTCCGGAACGTCGACTTTAGCTAGAAAGGACACTCATATTGCTGTGGTTCCACACTCGCGCGAACTGCACGGATATCGATGCACTTTTTTTTAGCGGTGTGCGGGCCCGGGCTCAACTCAGGTCCGACGCGAGTTTGATTCAGGCTGGACTCGGGCTGAACGCAGGCTAGGCACCAGCTCACCTAAATTTGAAATTCAAATTTCAAAATTCAAATGGATTATTTAATTTTTGTCTTAATTAAGATTAATTC
>NW_018165245.1:110791-154547 GCF_001263595.1 Phalaenopsis equestris
TTCAGCATTATCTCTTCCTAGTATAATAACAACCCATAGGACTTCGAGGTAGCTCGCCTAGAGCGACGTAAATCCTCACCCTCTTTTAGGCCCCTGCACAACCAGGCTGTGCGACATGAGTCCTAACTCGATTTAGGCTCCGAGGTTATCGTACGGTACGATGCACACCCTCATTTCTCTGTGGGCGATTTGCATAATCGGATATTATGCAAATGTAAGTCCCAAATAATAAAATTGGCAGGATTGAACATTTAAATAACATCATCTCTAAAAATGCAGCCACACATTAGGATAGTTTGGGAAGTCACTGAGGGTTCTCCTCAGGATCTGTGACATCCCCTACCTTTTCTTTCCTTTGGACTCCTGAAATAACTGTTCATGTTTGAGCCACTCCCATTTGCCCTTCTACGTCCTACCTTGAAAACCTGAACCTTGAATTCTTGAAGACTAGAACCATTGATCATTATCGAGAGTTTTCTCAAGTGACTCCCGTCATTTGGGATGTAATTAACTATAGGGGCTTGCCTCTATAGGGAACTTGGAACCCAGATAAAATAAACCCTATTTAATCTTTGTGTTAAATAGGGGAATTTGTCGGTCATATATAAAAGGTTCGCAGACTAAACGGATGTCACAAATCTCTTAGTTTGCTGGATTGGGTCTATCGCCGAGGTCTACACTTATCTTTCGGGAGGGTGTAGTATTCGCGGTATCAGACACGATTATGCAAACTATTGGACGAATGAGATCCATTTGGTCTCATTTTTCAAAAACTAAAACACACTACTTTCAAAACCCAAACTATATATCTTTTATATTTAAATTAAATCTCAAAAATTATTTTCATATATCATATTTTTCAAATAAATCTAAATCAATCTAATCGAAACGAAAAAGTTGACCGACAGGTCTACAGGTTGATTTCCTCTAATGGATCAGCATCAATATTTCAGAAGTGTGGTAGTAAAAACAAGGGTTTGGAGTTCACTAATGTAGCAAAGGATGAGGTACACTATGAAAATACAAAAGACCACAAGTTGTAAGTTACCAACAACTAATTTTAACCAAAAAAGGGTCACTTTTAACCAAAAAAAAAAAGCAGACAAGATTAACTTATTCAAAGCAATAATTCAGTACTCGTCAAAATCATAAATTCAACAAGAGAAAATAGTACATGAACATAAAAAAAAGAAATAGTCAAGTTCATATCTCAAAAGAAAATCTGGCACATAACATACCTAACAAAATTCGAATCATGCACACAAAACCATTTTAGAAATAAAAAAAAACAGTAAGCATAGAAATCACCTATAGGAAGAACCAAGCCTCATGTTGATACAAAGAGTCACCCACAGAAATAGTGATGCATACCTATGCAATAATCTAAGAACAGACATCTAGCACAAACAACAATAGAGAAAAACAGCAATTTTCTTTAAAAACTCATTGTTCACTAAATTTTATGTGCCTCGAGAGTTATATTTATAGCCTACAAAAGGCCATACATAAGAAATTATTATCATATGAAAAAGTCTACTCAAATTAACTTATTTTAATTTATCCCTCTAATTCCAGTAGCAAAAATTCTTCCATGAATCCAATTCATTAATATTTAAGGATGCAACAAACTATTAAAGAAACGATGCCCAAATCAGAAAAAAAGGTGCAGAGGCCACTGTAGAAAATCTTGTAACCATCTATAAATACAACAAAGAACATAAATAAAGAATGAAACTCCTAGCTAACTTTTGTTTTAGTACCAAAATCCTCAAATTTGTAGTGTATAATGGGAATAGAATGAGCTAAATGGTTCTGCATCAATAAGCCCAGTTACAAAAATCTTGGCTCCAATAAATTGAACATTTGATATTCTTCAAGTAAGCTTGGAAAAAGCAACTGAGACCCTTGCAAAGGTAACCAATGAATTATGACAAATAAATCTATTCTCACAGCATATAAGAAACCTATGACATCTACCATGAATAGTAGATCGAAACCCCGAATATGAACTAACTTCTAAAACAAGATATCTAGTTGTGCATACCATTTTAGTCACTTCTTTATTTGCATCATAAGTCACAATCCTTCATTCACCCGATGCATAAGTGTATCATTCCTTTGCAACCCTAGCATACCTATCTCTACATATCAACTGCTCTCTAAACCTCACAACCACTCAATGTTTGCTCGCATGAGCCATTCCACCATTATCCTTTGCCTGTCTCTAAGATTGCTCAAGTCAGTGAATCTCCACATTTGCCCAAATCATTAGTTCTACTCTCACTTATGACCCAATTCTTGCTAAAAATCATAGCATCCAACTTTTCCCATCTCTCCTCTGCTCATGTGCAATTGTCAAAAGTAATGGCACTCAGCCTTTAACTTTCCTCCTTTAGCATCAAGTTCATATTTATGTTTTCTCATGATTTCATTCTTTCTTGTCAAAGTAAAATTATTTAATCCTTAAGATTTATTTAGATATTTTTAAGTTTTCTCAAAAAATTAAAAAAATAAAGCAAAAAATAAAATAAAAAATGAAGCTTGGTTTTTATTAATAAAGTTTTAAGATTATATTCATTAGTGATTTATTAATCATACAATATTTTTATTAATATTATTGAAATTCAAAAAAATGTGGAATAAAGTAAAATTTCATTGATATGAAAGGGAGTATAAATAACACTTACATGAATCCTAAAATATGAAAGACAATAAAAAGGAAATAATATGAAAGGAAAAATGTATCACTTCATATCTCCAATCAATCAATTTATATTAATTATTTAGAGATAAATGAAACATAAAATAGAAAAGCCTAAATTAGGAAAGAAACTAAATCCAATCCAAGGAAATAAAACTAAAATCGAAAATGAAATAAAATTATATTAGGAAATAAATTTAATCCTCATAATTTATAATAAGAATAAATTATTTCCTAATATAATTTCTAACACTCCTTCTCAAGTTAAACAATGGTTGAAAAAGCATGTTTAACTTGGATTTGAAAATAACAAACAATGGGCGAGAAAAAATATATATAAGGTAATACTTGAAGTTTTCTCGTAGTGTGGTTGTCTTTGACTACAGTTCCTGCAGTGTCAGTAGGTAAGGGGAAGGCTCCTACAGATAATGCTACAAAGGAATTTGCAAAGAATTAGACAACTACGGTTGTCATTGATTGCAATTCCTACAGAATGTGTAGGTAAGCGGAAAGCTCTTACAGGTAATGCAGCAAGGGAGTTCGCTGGACAGTAGACAACTGTAGTTTTTTACTGCAGTTCCTGCAGTGTCTGTAAGTAGACAGAAAGTTCCTACAGGTAATGTTGTAGAGGAGTTTGTAAGAAAGTAAACAACCTGCAGGAAAGGCTGACTTCCAGTTCACTGCGGTTGTCAATGGTTGCAGTTTTTGTAGTGCCTGTAGGTAGGCGAAAAGCTCTTTCAGATAATGTTGTAGTGGAGTTTGCAGGGAAATAGACAACCAAAAGAAAAAGCTACAGGATATGGCTTGCTGAAAAAAGCAAAAAAAAAAAAAAGTATTAACTTGTATTAACCCCAGACATCAAATCTGTATCCTTAGAAATGCAGAAACTCCTTAATTTATGTATTTTGTGAACATGGACCCAACTAGAACCTTGGAATTCAAGCACCTGAAGTCTCAAAGAGTTCACAGACGGTGAACAGTTCCCTGGAGCCAAGAAATCCAGCCTACATCTCTCCAACCACTCCAATTCTATGAAACTTGCTGTAACTCCATCGCAAGCAAGCAAAACCAAATCAGTCATATTAGGACAAGCCTTAATAGCATCATTCAATGCACCATCACAAAGTGATGCTCCAATTATTTCCAATGTCTTGAGCCTCTTAAAAACTCCCCAACTTGTAGACTTAGTTAAGGATACATCCCAAAGCTTGAGAGCTTCCAAATTATGTGTTGCACCAATGCAGTACACTCGACAATGGAATTTATTTGAGAGATTGTGGAATCTGCATCAGAGATTGAATGAAAGGCATTGCGAGGGAAGTATAGTGATGGGTTGTAAGGGACACAGTCCTTCCACCTCTTGGAGACATAGAGGCAGGCAACAACATCTCGAGCATTACTTATGTGATAGGATTTGTTGGATAATGGCATCGGGTAACATATCCATAATCGTTGCAGAAAATTTCTACTACTTTCAACAAGCGAACCACACGAAAAACTTGAAAGCAGAGAAGAAGCCATTAAGGGGAACAAGTTCAAAAGAGCAGATTAGAAGCCATAACAAAACCCTCACAGATCCTCCTCTTAAACCCCCTCTTTCTTTCCTCAACCAGCAACCTTCAGAAACTGATCACTGCAAGAAATCAGGGAAGTCGGACTGCAGGAAACTAGGAAGCCAGACTGCTGCGGGGTACAGGCGCCAAATAAAACAGCACTGAGGACCTGCAAAAAATTTGGGAAGCAGGACTCCTGCAGCAAACTGGGGTAAGAAATGAGTGGGAAGGACCTGCAGAAAACAGGCAGACTGTGCTTGCAGGGAAGGCCAGCGACTGTGATGGAAACCCGGAAGGGCTGATCGGATGCAGAGCAGGCTAGCAGCTCGGAAAAACAGTCAGAGGAGACGGCTACTCAAGAAAAAATTATTGTTTTAAATATCAAAACAAGTGTCCCTCCCTTCCCGCACAGAGGATGACAGGGAGTCTGACAAATCTGGAAGGAACAGTTGTTAGTATACGAAATTACGCTTTGATACCATGTTGAACTTCAGAATAATGTGGAATAAAGCGGAGCAGAATTTCATTAATGTGAAAGAGGATATAAATAACCCTTACATAAATCCTAGAACAAAAAAGAAAATAAAATAGAAATAATATGAAAAGAAAGATATATCACCTAATATCTACAATTAATTAATTTATATTAATTATTTGAAGATAAATGAAACAACATAAAATAGGAAAGCCTAGAATAGGAAAGGAATAAATCCAATCCAAGAAAATAAAATTAAAATATAAAAAAAATAAAATTGTATAGGAAATAAATTTAATCCTCACAATTTCTAATATGAATAAATTATTTTCTAAGATAATTTCTAGCAAATAAGAATAAATTATTTCCTAATATAATTTCTAACAAATATTACTAATCAGAATCTCAATGAAGAGCATTTTCTGATGTATAAAAAAATATGCTATGAATGTTCATGGATAATTCATCATTTGAATGTGGTGACATTTTATCTGTACATGATTGGTTATGGACTATACTAAACAATAATACTACTGAACTGCTGCCATATTTGATAATTCATGAATATAAGATTTGTCTAATTTGATGCATCAGTTACACTTGTTATGGTAATATAACATTGTAAATCATGCCGCAATCATTAATCACATTATGAACATTGTCCTGTCATTTATCTTTTAATAAATAGAAATTAAGAATTAAATTGTTAGGTAACTCATTAATTTCCTCTAGCATATCATAACAAGTTGTTTGATAGATCATCATTATGAGAGTTGATTTACCATAAGTGGATAGTCTTTAAGCTTAAGTATCAATCAAAGGCAGTTCAATTAATTAAGATTGATTTATTAGGTTTTGTGTAGTTTCTTTTAGTTGTGGTAATGCTTTCCTTCTCATTAATAAGTTTTTTAGCTTTTATTGATAGATTGCTAACCCTTTCATTCATTAAATATAAATTTATTTCATATATCTCATGATTGTAGATTTGCACATGTATAATTCATATGCAACTTTCTAATACAAAATAGTTTCACTTGGCCTTATCTCCTAGGTTGTGTTTAACTAGCAAGTTAAGGTTACATATCATGTACTTCCAAAGTGTATCATCTTCGAAATATAAGATGTGAAGATAATATTCATTGAAATTTCTAGGACATTGTAGATTTTACATGTAACTCTTAAATAGAAAAACTCACTTCTACTTTGTCAAATATTGTACAAAATAATATTTGTTCAAGCTCTAAATCAATATTTGCAATTTTATGCAACTTTTTTTGGTGGGTTTCATCCTTGATCTAAACATTTTATGGTTGCTTAATTTGTATTTTTTTTACTGCATTTAGTTCTTTTTGAACTCTAAAATTTTTATAGTTATCAATGTAGTTCCAAATTTAAGCTTCTAGTGAGAAGGCAAATTGATGTAGATCAAAGGATCTATAATCATCACTAAGAAACAAAATTCTTGTGTTGCGTTATTTTTTGCTATTTTAAGCCAACTGAGTTAGTTGGAGTCTAAAATAAAGCCTTATTAATTAGATGCCCTTATATATAAAAAATATATATATGAAAAATTTGAAATAATATTTATCAAAGCATCTATGCTAATACAAAATTAAAAATTAATATGAAATAATATATACATACACACACACAGATATATATATATATATATATATATATTAAATTAGTTCCCTTCCATGGATAAAATACATCTAAAAAATCCTAGCAAAAAATTGATGCCCTTGGAAATGGTCGAATAAGCAAATATGATGAAACATATGTCAAAGATTATAGGATTGTTTATTCAACAATTTTTTATCTTTGAGAACTTTTATTTATTGTGTTTCTTGGTCCTTTCTAGTTATTCGGAATTGTAGCTCATCTTAATCCAACGTCTAAAATGTTAGGACTACGGCTCATTGATGAAAACTTTTTATCAACGAGATTGGGACTATAATTTATTATATAACATGCTTTTACTTTAAAATGTTATATGTAAATTCATAGTTTTTATGCAATCAACATTCTAAGATCTTAAGGGAATTAATTCATAACATTTTAGGTGCTGCATATGAAATTTCAAATTATCTTTTGTTGCCTTTAAAATGTAGAACAACCAAAGCTAATGGGATAAGAATCACATGTCTAGTCCGATAAAAGATTGTTTCATGAAAAAGACAAATAAAGTGGCCTTCACACAAATAAAAAAGTCTTAGAAGGTTACATTACTACATATGTACTAAAAATTTAAAAAAATGGGAAAAAAATTAAGGGGAAGACTACTTATAGAAGGCTAAGAAGACAAATAGTTCTTTCATATGAACAAATATGCAAAAAAATGCTCATAAAAGAGAAAGATCTCCCAAAGAGATGCACTTACTTAACAAGATTTTGAGTGTTAATCATAATCAATTGGTATCTTGACCTTCATTCACTATACCATTCCTAAATACATCGAGTTTATATTCCCTTTTTGGTTAACAAAGTGGGTGAGTTGAGGTGATTCCTAAAATATATGCATTTGTAAGGAAAATTAATCATCCAATTAATCATATAGCAAAAAACTAATCTATCATAGGTTAAAAACCACAGCTTAATAGCTTGAGTATGTTTGATAATATGAGTGTGATAAGGATGTGCAAACGATAACTCTCCTAGATAGAGGAGATTAATCACAAATTAAATAGATTTGGAATCAAGGAAATAACTATACATAGAGAGGAAATGATCGAATTAGGAATATTATGGTGTATCATCTACGGAAATTTTGTAAAAAAAAACTGTTGAGTTGTTTGAGTATGCATATTAGAGGATAGAAGATGTGAATATAAGAAAGGATAGAATTAGTGAAATGCATATGGAGCATTGTAGACCAAGAAAAACTTGGTCATTACAATAACAACAAGAAGAAGCCTTTATCCCACTATGTAGAGTCGGCTACATGAATCCTTTCACTCCATTGTGTCCTATTGAGTGTCAAATTTTTATTTAATTATAATATATTAAGATCATTTTTTATGCAATATGTTGTCATTCTTAACATGAGTCAAATCTAAAATATCTACTCTCCTAATCGAATTATCAAATGGCCGACATTTAATGTGACCAAATCATCTAAGAACACTCTCTAATCTTGTCCGCCAATAGAGCTACACCAACCCTATCAAGAATATATTCATTTTGCATTTTATCTCTAAGAGTTACGGCACTCATACACCTAAGCATTCTCATCTCAGCAACACTTAGCTTTGTTTTATGCTTCCCTTTTAAAGGCCAACATTCCGCGGCATAGAGCATTGCAGGTCTCACCATCATCATATGAAATTTTCCTTTCACTCTAAGTGGTACTTTTCTTTTACACAATAGGCCCGAAGCATTCTATCCAACTTGATTTCTACTAATAAGATCTCCATCTATATCACCATCACTTTGAACAATAGACCTGAGTAAAATGTTTACACCTTTTAATGATTTGATCACCCACAATTGCAACTCTACCACTAGAGCTTCTATTACTAAAATTACATTCCATGTATTCAGTTTTAGTTCTACTCAAACGAAGGCCTTTAGACTAAACAAATTCGTCATTGATTGTTAAATAAACTTGAATTAGCTGTAGATAACGCAAATCATGCCGAATATAAATATAAGGACAAGGATTCATCAAATTAAATCGACATAATAGGGACAAAGCTAATGATGATGATTAGAGAAGATAAAGCTTTATTCAGGGTGGCAGCTTGTGCATGAAGCCACGTAATGCAAAACAACAACACTTGCGCTGCAGGTATACGCATTATGCACCCAAGGGGATAGGTGGGAAACCTATGGCCTTATGTAAAATCATTTAACGAAAACATGGCAGTTTAATAATCATTACAGACTGAAACGCAATGAACCAAAATATACACACAACACAAAGCTTTTTTCATAGTACATGCATTCTCCATTATTCAAATTCAATATCCACCTCTAGTTTACCCCTTTTAGTCCCATCCTTAATCATTCTTCCATGATTTATATGCACATTGGACCAACTTAGATAAGCACAACTAAGACTGGAGAAAAACGAAACAGCCTGAGCGCATGCTGACCACATCAATCAATAAGCAAATCAATGGTTTTATTTATCCTGCAAGCAATGCTAAGACCCAGCCTCCAAGGATGAACAATTTAAGAAATGCGGAAGACAAACCTGCCTTGTAGAGAAGGGCCTGAGCGATGTTCTTGACGTGCCAGGTGGACCTGCCGGTGGCGATGACTATGTGGTCAGTGCAGTTACATTGGTCGCCCACGTGTATCACCCTCACATCGTCCGCCTTGACGTCCCTGAGGACCTTTTGCACCTCTTCCAGCTCCAGTGATCCCCGTTTATTCCGGGTCGATGCTGTAGATAAAAACCCTAGCCGATTCCATAAAAATTCGCGACGATTGCAGAGCCCTGCAGGAAAAAAGCGCCGAAATGTTCCGAGCATCGAGAACGGCAGCAAAATATGAAGTAAACCTATGACGAAAGCCTAATCCAGCGCTCGCCTATCTGTGCGAACTTGTCGAAGAACTTCATCATCACAATTCTCTTCGATTTTTCTTTTTTTTTTTAATTTTTACTTTAAGAATAATCTAAACTATTTAATAAAATATTTTAATCACTTAAATTTTAAATATTATATTTCAACCCCTCAAAATTTTAAATATAATATTTTAACCACTCAGAGATTCACTCAAAAGCCTAAAATAATATGTAAAGGAGGAAAAATTATTCTATATGTGCAATGCATGGAAATCTGTATGCGGTAGCCAATTAGAAAATGCCACAGGAATCTGGCCCCACTAACGTAAAATATGTAAATTCCTTATTTTTAACTCCTGCGGCAGACCCGACCCTACTTTTTTTGAAAAATGAAAAGCATAAAGACTTCCCCCACTTTATTTTCGCACTTTAGGGTTTGGAGCTGCTGAAATGGATTGTTCTCTCGTTGAGGACAACGACAACGACTTCCAAATCCAAGTGAGTTTAGCTTCGCTCAGAATGTTTTCGACGAAGACAACAACAACGACTTCCAGATCCAAGTGAGTTTAGTTTCGCTAAGAATGTTTTTTTTTTATCTTGAAGACATTGTTGTGGTTTTAGGGTTCAATGGTTTGTGCGAGTTTTATTTTTTGATTTAATGGATAGTTGTGGCATTTGTCTGAGTTTATCGGATGTTTAATAAGTTGATTTAATAGTTACTTTAGTTGTTTATCGAAGGGATACTTCTGGCATTTGTCTCATTACTTGTGTCTAACCAGTTGTTTCTCTGATTTATCGAGTGTTACTTTAGTGATTTTCAAGATATTCGAAGTTGTTGTCGTTGTAACTGTTTATGTTATGCTGGAATTTAGTCTGGGATAATCGTTTTAAGTGTTATCGCGGTATATCTTGGCAGTATTCTCATGTTTTTTTTTGTTAATGAGGGATATTGGTGTTATTGTGGGTCTATTGTGGTATTATTATGGTTTTATTGTTGTGTCATTGTACTATTGAAGACAATTTTATCATTGTGTTTTTGTGGTTTTATTGTTGTGTGATTATGATTTTATTGTTATTGTTGTTTTAGTAGACGCACTTGTTTTACTATAGTGTTCGTATTATGAAAATTTATTGAAAATATTATGAAAATTTATTTCTCTTTAGAGCATTGCATTTCTATAACTTAAATCATTGCATGCAGGAAAGGAGTAACAAGGATGAACAATCCAAGATTGGTTTTTTAAATTATTTGATACAAATTTATGGGCAATGAGATCAGAGTTATTTAACGACTCATTGAGGTCTTTGTTAGAATCATGAAGAAGCGAAAAATTGCAATATGTGTAATATTCATTTTAGTGGAAGGGAGTGTTCCTTGATTGCTAGGAAGAAATGAGATGGAGTTATTTAGTGATTCAGCTAACCTTGAAAGATAAGCAGTCGAAAAATCATTCACATCAATGATCAAAGGTTGATTAAGAGGAAGTTTCAGGTAGTTCGCACATCTAAAGTTGAGGTAGTTATAAAATCTGGTGTCAATGGCGAAGATGTGATTTGTATCAAGTAAGTCGTAATGGGTTTGCTAAATTATGGAAATATAATAAAATGTAATTGTAAGTTATGATGTTCTGGACTTCTTAAGTCTCATGTGGTGTTCTGTCAGGTGAACCTGTTGGAACACTAGTCACATGAGACTTAAGAAGTCCAGAACATCATAACTTACAATAACATTTTAGTCTGTTTCCACAATTTAGCAAACTCATTACCCTGAATTACCAATACAAATCACATCATCGGCATTGCCATCATATTATATAACTCCATCAACTTTAGATGTGCGAATAGCATAAACTTCCTCTTAATCAACCTTTGATCATTGATGTGAATAATTTTTCGACTACTTATCTTTCAAGATTATCTGAATCACTAAATAACTCAATCTCATTGCCTTCGAGCAATCAAGGAACTCTCCCTTCTAATAAAATGAATATTACAGATGTTGCAATTTTCTACTTCTTCACTGATTCTAACCATGCCCTCAATGAGTCGTTAAATAACTCTAATCTCATTGCCCACAAATTTGACCAACAGAGTTGGAGCTGAATCTACAAACCAATGAACCGACCTCCCCTTTCCCGCATATTATTGATGTTTATTCGACTGTCATAAATGTATGAAACAGTGATTACTGTTCTATGTTTCATTATGTTTATTCGACCGTCTGTAATTTTGTGGTATTATTAGTGAATTATTCGAGTCTTATTGCTCTATGTTTCGTTATGTAGTATTATTGTTTTATTGCAAAGTGATTAGAGTGTTATTAATATTTCTGTTTATTAACATCGCGGTGATGTATTAGTATGGTTGTATTATGGTATTATTTGGGTCTTATTGTGGTGGCATTGATGTTCTTAGCTCCGCTGTATTTTTGTTGTGCACTGTGGTTTTATTGTGGTTTTATTATTGCATTATTATGTATTTATTAAGTCAAGTATTAGTATAGTTGTATTATGGTAACATTCGAGTGTTCCTTGAAATTTAAAAATGCTTTTATCATGTAGGACCCGACTTTACTCCCGCCCGAGCGCTCCGAATAAATTGGTCAGAAATAGAATACGAAATGCTTATCGAAAAAAAACTTCGGAGGAAATCCGACAGGTGCACCACCTCTTTTGTCATTCATCGTCTGTTTAGGGTTTTGAGACTCCGTTCGCCGGTCGAAGTAAATTCGCCACTTCACCGCTACAGTTCAGCTTATGAAGATGGAAGCCAAGCCTTCTGAGATGGAAACTCAAGAAAACCCTATGACAGTGGAAGCCAAAGAGCCATTAAGAATGGAAACCGATAATGAGCCATCGAGAATGGAGTCCAATGAATAGAAGAAGAAAAAAACCGATGACCATAAGAAGAAGGTTATTGAAGAGAGTTCCTCCAGGTAATATTTTATTGTTCCTCCAGGTAATAGTTATTATTACAGTGATAAAATGAAGTTCTTTTAAATAAAATGCAGTTCTTTTAATTAAAATGCAGTTCTATAAAAAACCTGATTAATATGAATAATAAAGGCAAAATAAAACCGTAATAATTCTATAATACTAGTTAAACAGTTAATACCATAATATAACCGAAATATAACTGTAATGATACCGTAATAATATCATAATAATACAAGAATAATACCATCAAAATATAAAATTTATAATACCGTAATATAACCGTGATAATACCATAGTACTACGTGAATAATATAACCAAAATATAACCATAATAATACCGTAATAATACCATAATAATACAATCATACATGAATAACACCTTAATAATGACATTGAAATTTAAGGTTATAACACTTGTTATTTGTTGCATTATATTATTTTTGTAGGTTTGTGAACCCAAGATTAATGAGTTGTAGATGTCGACCATCTGTAGTGAGAGATGTGATGGATAAGGTCAAGCATTCAATATCTGAGGACACGAGAAATGAGATTAGAGCAATGAATGTTGAGCAGTTCTTGGAGCTCCCTCCTTATCCTCAAGAGAATGTCTTAACACTACAATTTTTGCAATGTTGGTAACATGATAAAATGGTTTTCAAAATTGGTGGGAAAGAGCTAAGACTGTTGCCCGATGAAATTGCCCTCCTAATTGGCATGTCAAATAGAGATGTAGTGTCAAAGTGGAGTAAATTTCCAATTTGTAGTGTGGATGCCCAACAAACAAAGAACAATCTATTGGAATTCGCAAGAGGAGGGCCTTCTACCCCTTTTGCTAAATTGTTTATAAAATTTTTGTTATCAAATTTATTTTTTCCTCCAGTAATTTTAGTGTACCTGAAGGACTTAACAACTTTGGGAAGAACATTCAGAATATTGCCTCATTTAATTGGTCGGTTGCGCTTTGTGATTTCTTTATAGAGCAAATTAATGCAGTGTCCATCAAATTATTGTGGAACCAGCCTATTGGATACATTAATGGTTTTCTTTATTTGTTTATGGTCAGTATATAGTATAAGTTGAATATTGTTATTGTTTATTAATTATCTTTTATGCTTTTATGCAATTCTGGTTTTTTTAGCATACATCTGTGGTAATTCCTACTGATGCTGAGGCCAGACCCAGAATATTGAGATGGCCAACAACTGTTATCTTGAACTCCTCACAGATAGATGTAGCGTTTAAAAAGCTAACCACTGAACAGGTCAGTCATTTTCACTGTTGTTTAATAATTTATTTCTGTACTAGTGATTAAGGTATTTTTATCCTGAAACAAATTGTAGGTCAATGATAAATTTTTGGATCTGAAAGAGGAGGAACTCAATTTGCTGGCCAATATAGATGAGGGACTACCCAGTCCAGCGCCAAATATACATTTTCAAAACCATCAGCCTAAAGTTAGAGCATAACCTCCTGTATCATTTGATATGGGGTCATTGGTCTCAGGGGAGACTGCCCCTGAACCAATTCACAATGTAATGAATAAGAACCTTGAATTAATAATTGATATGATCAAAGGATAGGAGAAATGGTTCAAGGAGTTCCAAGGGACTCTTAATACAATAACTGTTGGAGTTTTGGCTCAGCAAGACCAAATGTTTATATTGCAGAATAAAATTGATAAAAATGAAAAAACGGAGTTGATCAGGCAGAGTACTAGAGGAAGAATATGCCCATCCCCCCTCCACTCCTGTTGTAATCCCACATGCTGATGAGGAACATGCCCAGCCCCCCTCCCCTCCTCTTGTTATCCCACATGCTGATGAGGAATCTTCCCAGCCCCCCTTCCCTCCTGTTGGAATCCCACATGCTTATGAGGAATCTGTCCATCCCCCTATCCTCCTGTTGGAATCCCGCATGTTGAGGAGCAATATGCCCAGCCTCCTTCCCTCCCTCCCCCTATTAAACATCTTCTGTCGAACAAGGCACTACTGAAGAAAGGGGTTTACAGGAAGAATTCGCAACTGTTGGAATGCCCACCCAAGTCACACAGTTGATTTCCAGCTTATTACATAGGGTTAAGGACCGATGCAGTCGTAAGAAAAATGTTGTGAGCTCCACTTTCACTCTTTTTGAATATAAACGAAGAAAAACAACAAAGGATGCTGATGAACAACCTCAGCTTGATGATCTAATGACTGATGAAGAGAATACTGCATCGCTAGAAAAAATAAATGTACAAATTTTTGATATTGTAAAACAACTACTTGATATTGCTGCCACCATAGAATAGCCAATAGTTGATAAGTCATCAACCTCACAATAGTCCAATATAAATATTTTGTCACCAACAACTCAAATAGCCTTGCAGATAATGGTATTTATACCTCCAATACATGCACGGTTACCAGCTCCAGTGGACGTACCTGAATCAACAGTATTTCTAACCTAATTTGTAATACTTTCTTACATGTTGTTTAGTACATTAGATATTTCAATAGCTTTGTTTATTTGTAGTCCTCAATGACGGAGCCGCACATTGATTTTCCTGGGCAAGCACTGATATCTGAGGAAATGCAAATAGTAACTGATCAGTGCTTATCACAATACCCTGTAAAGTGAGTAAATCTTTAACATATCATTACATTACAAGTTTATTAAAGTGAACTGATAAAGATATTATGCGTACCCTTCAGGAACGACTTTATTGTCAAACTTAAAGACATATTCATAAATTGTGGTATGATGGATGACGTACTGTTCAATGGATGGATTGGCAACAATCAGATGGATGCATTATCTTACATTCTTCATAGGAGGAGGACTGATAGTCCAACCTCGTTCCGGCGATACCTATACGTCTCATCTTTATACTATGTATATAAATAAAATAATGGACGTCGTAAGATTTTTTTTATAGTCAATGAAAATATTAAAAGTGTGTCAATTCATGCAAGGTTATCGAAAAATGTAATGTGGTGAAAACTTAAGGTTTTTTTGCCACATCACCAAGGAAGTGGTGAAAAATGCTGAGATCATCTTATTTCCCATTGTGGAAAACCAACATCGGGTATTATTGATAATTGACTTGAAAGATAAGAAATGGACACTATATGATTCATTACCCAACAAAATGCATAAGACAGTATGCGAACGCATTGTAAGTTTATGCCACATAATATATCAATTCCATTCTGATTTTCTCAGGAAATAACAAGTGTGCCATCAACCTTTATATATATCAATTTTTGCAGCAAATGCTAGACTATGTTTTGGTACCAACTCAAACTAACAACATTGACTGCGGCATGTTTGTCTATAAGTACATTGAAAAACTTATTCAGGTGAACCTAGTTGATTAGAGTAAAGAGTTACACTGGCAGGAAGAAATGCCAAGATTTCAGGCAGAGTTAGCATATGAACTTTGCAGCGAGTTCTCCTCTGTTAAATAAGATTGAACTGATGTGTTATCTTTATTATATTAGATAGATTGCCAATAAAACATTAATATTAACTGTTGTGTTAGTGGTTGTATTGCGAATGAAACATTAATCTCCTCCTAGTTTGGTTGTATTCTATTTAGAGTCACGTTTTGTTAGAATATTTCAAGTGGTTCTATCTCTGTTTTATTATGGTGGCATTTATGAAGTATTTGATTTAATGGGATAGATGTTGTATTGTGGTTTTATCTCTGCAATATTCTCGTTGTATTCTAATGTATTGTTCAATGACCGCGGTCTTATCAGAATATGCTGCCAAATATTCCAATCAAACCAACGGAAGTAAATAAGTCCAAGGTTTTATTAGAAGGTTATATTGTTCAACAACCGGATTTTTATTATAAACCCGCTATAAATTCTGAATAAAACTATAATAACAGCATACAAGTAAAGCAAGACAATAAGAAATATACACAGATTTTATTTCAAAATAATATTACAGTTTTATTTTTTGAAGAAATATACACAGATTTTGACAACATCGAGTTCTTGAATTATTTGATTTACTGGAAGGGATGTTATACTGTGGTTGTTTCTCAGCAGTATTGTAGTTTTATTATAATATATTGGTCAACAACCGCGGTTTTTTAAGAATATATGATAGTACTTCAGTATTTTTACAGTCGTGTTTAGGTTGTATTCTTATATAGTGTTCCACGGAGGCTGATTTTATTTGAATATGCCGCCAGAGATTCCAATCAAACTAGGTAGAGCGGCAGAAATTTTATCAAGGTTTTATCCACAACGGTTGTACTTTGGTATTTTTATGGTCGTGTTTGGGTTCTATTCTAATATATTATTATTCCACGAGCGCTGGTTTTATTGGAATATGCCGTTAGAGATTTCAATCAAACCAGGCGGAGCGGGAGAAATTTTATCAAGGTTTTATCCGAAGCGGTTGTACTTCAATATTTTAACGGTCGTGTTTGGGTTGTATTCTTATATAATATTCTACGAGCGCTGGTTTTATTGCAATATGCAGCCAGAGATTACAATCAAACCAGGCGGAGCGGAAGAAATTTTATCAAGGTATTATCTACAGTGGTTGTACTTCGGTATTTTTACAGTCATGTTTGGGTTGTATTGTAATATATTATTGTACCACGAGCGCTGGTTTTATTGGAATTTGCCGCCATAGACTCTAATCAAACTAGGCTAGGCAACAGAAAATTTATCAAGATTTTATCCGCAGCGGTTGTACTTCAGTATTTTTACGGTCATGTTTGGGTTGTATTCCAATATATTATTGTACCACGAGTGCTGGTTTTATTGGAATATGCCGCAATAGATTCCAATCAAACCTGGTGGAGCGGCAGAAATTTTATTAAGGTTTTATCCGCAGCGATTGTACTTCAGTATTTTTACGTGACAATAATAAAACAATAATATTACAATGGATCTACACAATAATAAACCCATAATAAATCCTGAATAAAATGACAATAATACAAAAGTCTGTTACATTTTAAACACCAAAACTGCGACAACAATAACTCCTGAATAAATAGTCTATTACAGTTTAAACATTACATATAATGATAAACCCGTATTATGGCAACACGTTCTATATATTATCATATGTATCCATTAATAAGCTAGTATATTTCTTTGATATTTCTTTGATTTCTTTGTGTGTTGTGTTTCAGAAAATTCCTGTTCATTGATAGTAGTAATGACTAAATGTCAGGAAAGAAGTATACTTCAAAATAATGGAAATCACAAAACAAAAATTTCAGCAACATCGAGATCTCAACCTGGCTAAAGTGATCCGCCATTGAAAAAAATATTTGGCTCACATTGTCAAACGCTATCATGACTTGAACCATTATCTTTCTCCTTTCCTGTATACAATATTACATGTTAGCGAGTAATGATTTAATGAACTAAAGTAGCACTTAAAGTTATAGGTAACATTTACTTTTGATTCTCTTATTTTTTTCCCAGTAGCCTTTTAACCTTGCATTAGATATTCCTTTTGGGCGCATCTTCGTGGGATCATTCACATTTTACTATTTACTTTGTGTCTTCTTCTTTTTTTGATTTTGAATTTTCTTAAGGTTCTCATCCACTCAGTATGACTTCGACATCGATTGTTAGTTTATTAAATGTATGTAACACAAGGTTCTCGGCAAGTTCATGACCTCACGTTCTAGTGCTGATCGGATATGCAAATTTATGAATGTGATTGAGATAGATAAGTCCACTTGCAGTATTTGGCAACATTTATGACCCCTTAAGATCTGCATAGTAATAACTGTTATTAATGTCATTTTTTAGCATTAATAGACCACCGAAGTAATATATATTTATCAGGGCTTTTGGTTACATTTTTGTGTTGAAGAAACCCCCTTAGAATGTGAGCACATAATAAGCCCATCATTTCAAATTATTTACAACTACAGGTAATATCGTAATTACCTTTTTCCAATTTAACAATCCAAGCTTTGTCTCTGTCCTTATTATCGAGAGTTCGAATATAAAATTCTTAATCCATATTAGCGGAGCACTCCACAGCCAGCCCACACAAACCATGTAGAAACTGTGCTTCAAACATTGAATATAACTTCCTTTTGTAAAGTAGAGCAACCTATCTCAATACGGGACTAATTTTTACAGTGGGAAAAATTACAGACTGCTGACATTTAAAATTTTCATCCTTATCATTTATTCTTCAAGATTTCATGACATTTTCAAGACCCAAAAAACATTCAATGAGAGTGTTTGTTGCCTTGGATACACCATGACGAATCTTATTAGTGGACTCACTTCTTTGCGTTGATAGGATCCCCATTCCAATAATTTCCTTATTGAAAGCGGTTGACCACTTGTGCCTGATATTATACAATTCATCCAACCAAACATTCTCTTGTAAGTTTCCTTTTCAATCGTTTCACCCCAAGTTTCTTCAAAATCCTCTTCTAAGTGACATCTGCTCAAGCATTTATAAAAAAGATCATTGAATCTCTTGCTACCCATGCCACAATGGAAACTTGAAGATAATTTCTTGTAAATATTCCATTGACATAATCTATGTCTGGTGTGCGGAAGATACTCTTCAATGGTTTTAGACATTACTTGATCCTGGTCAGTGAATATTGTTATTGGATGTTCGTTATCCATTATACGGATAAAGTTTTTGAATAACCACTTGAATGATTCATTCATTTGATCTGACAAAAAACCAACACTAAAGAGAACATTATGTCAGTGGTGATTCACACCGACAATCGGATCACAACATAAAATGTATTTATTCAGTCTATAACTTGTATTAACATCCCCAAAGCAGTCATAATCAATATTGGACATTCCATCACACCATAAAAAATTCACCAAACAACTCGACTCATCAATTTGGAAGTCCCACGTAAATTTTGGATCCTCTGTTTGCCCCGTAGTGAACAATTGTAAGAGAGAATTAGCATCTCCTAGTTCAATTTGAACTCTTCTCTCTCTTTGTATGAAATATATGCATCCCTCTTTGTGCAATCAAGATTCTCCACTCCTCCGACCTCAGTAGCGAGGAACCTGAATGCATCACTGGTTCTAATCCCTGATTTTGTCATTGATCTGAGGATATCAGCACTGATGTCACCCATCTTTCTGCTCGAACGCAATAGATGCTTGTCACCGTCCTCCACCAACGGATGGTTGTGAATTTCTATGTATTTCTTAAACAATCAGTTTCCTTCAAAATAAATAAAATATCAGATCATGGCTGGATAACCAGTCCTTGTGTTCGCTCTTTTGAACCTCACCTTGATAGTGTCATTCAACTCTTTCTTGAAACCAACCTTACCATAAACAAAGTCCTTTGTCTTAAGCTTCTTCGAATTCGGCTAGAAATCACTGTGTTCCTTTCGCACAGTAAATCTAATATGGTGTGCATATACATAGTACTGTTCATAAGCTTCCTTCTCATTGTAGGCAACTGCATGAAGCAATTTCTCTGCCTCAGGTGACTGCAAATTTAAACATCAGCATTAACACCCCAAGAGGAAATTGATACAATGCTACAATACATCAATCACATCATCATAATATCATAATATAAATTAAATAACACCATTGCAATGCCAATATAATAGGCCAATCAAATCCCGTTAAGAAATGTTACTAGCATCATCGTTAAAAGCTTATAACAGACACATAACACCATGATAAAACATAAGGCTGGACAACCATTCCTTGTGTTCGCTCTTTTAAACCTCACCGTGATAGTGTCCTTCAACTCTTTCTTGAAACCAGCCTTACCAAAACAAAGTCCTTTATCTTAAGCTTCTTTGAATTCGGCCAGAAAACACTGTGTTCCTCTCGCACAATAAATCCAATATGGTGTGCATATACACAATACTGTTCATAGGCTTACTTCTCATTGTGAACAACTGTATGAAGCAACATCTCTGCTTTAGATGCAAATTTAAACATCAGCAATAGCATCCCAAAAGGAATTTGATATAAGGCTACAATGCATCAATCACACCATCATAATGCCATAATATAACCCAAATAACATCATTGCAATTCCAATATAACAGGCCAATCAAATCTCATTAAGAAATGTTACTAGCATCATCATTAAAAGCCTATAATAAACACATAACATCGTGATAAAGCCATAATAAAGCCCTGATAACACAATTAGAATGCCAATATAAGATTTCAATAAAACGTCTAATTAGATCAAATAACACTAGAATAACACCATGAGAATACCAAAATAACACCACATTACCACCCCACCATATAGGAGATGTTACAGGAAAAAACACACGCATAACACCACAATAACACAAGCATAACACTATTAAACGTCAACATAATACACCAAAACAAACCAAGTCAATAGATCCAATATTATCTTAATAACACTATGATACTACCAAAATAACACCAAATCCTCATGATAGTAATGTTACAAGCAAATGATACTGTAACACTTTGACACCATTATGACGACGATAATAGCTACCCATTTACCCCATCATAGCGACGAGAACAACACTTCATTATGACGATTATTTAACCCACTAAAACTATGAAGAACAATCAGAAATGGAAAAAAAACTCCAAAAACAACCAGTATATCACCGTGATATTACCTAAATAACACCACGTCCCACCTCTAACTGAAACTTAGAGTTACACGTCATATAAAAACCGAGCAAACTTCATTAACAAAACAAATATTCCTTAAAACCTAAATCTGCAGTCAAACAAGTATAACCTAACTACCGAATTCCTTCTATCGTATCTAAACGTAGTTCATTCTCATGATTCTCGAAAATATTTTGAGATTCTAGCTCATTGTCATGTTTCTCACAAACATTTTGAGATTCCAGCAAAATTTTCTCATCAAGAAATACTTCCATCGAACCAGGTCCACCGAATACGAATGAATCCTAGAAAGGAAATGAAATGAGAATATCCTGAATCCCTATACCTAAAGGAGACAAAATACGCCATTTTTTCCAATTGGAGGGAAGCGAAAATGACAAAAGTGCGTTTTTTTTTGCTTGGGCGGGATTCGGGTCCGGTCGGGCGTAATATAATAGAGTTTTAAACCTAAATAATAATAGTGGGGCCGGTTTCCACGTGACATTTTCTAATTGGCTACCACATGCAGGCTTCCATGCGTTGCACGTATGGAATAATTTCTCGTAAAGGAGAGTGGTTCTAACGAAAAAGGTGTTTAAAATGTAACATTTAAAGTTTGGGTTTTAAAAATATTTTATTTAATGTTTTAGATGATTGATGATTAAAAACCTTTTTTTTTTTTCTAAAAATATTTATAATGGGAAGTTGTTTATTTCAAATATTTGTAATTCTCATCATTTATAAACATATTCTTAAGAAGCTGTAGCCATCAGCGTAGTCTCTCAAAGTGAAGTCACATTTTGAATCCTGTATAATATTTTTGGTCTTATTGGGGAAAAAAATACTTAATCCAAGATTTCTTCATTTATGGATGACGTCAATTATATGTTTTCTTTTGGGACATTTATATACATACCACCCAATTCTTATATATTTATATAACTAACACCGAAATTTTATTTCTTACACTTCTACCCCCAAATCATTCATATCACATCTATAATACCACTTTGTTAATTTTAAAGTATGAAATGAACCTTTTAATGCATATGTAAAATGACATTTATGTAAAAATTAAAATTTAGGTGTTAGATATGTAAATACATAAGAATTGAGTCGTATGTATATATGTAAATACACCGCAAACAACGACTACACTCATACAAAGCTCATCCCAATTATTTTTAGCTACTCTCCCCCACCTCAAAACCTTAATTTTTTAACTGAAATCTATGGCTTTTTTGTCCATCTCATTAAATTCCATAAAACTTCAAATTGAGCCTTTTAAAAGCTTCCACATACTACAAAATCACTCCCACAATCAAAAACCCCATCTCCCGGGACCTCTAACCTTATGCTAGACGAAACTCGATCCACCATTTGGTCTAGGTCATACCTAAACCCGACCACAGAGAAAACTAAGACTTGGAGGTTCATGGTGTTAAGGCGAAGCTTCTCAACCAACCCAATCGAGGCCTCACCCTTAGGCAAAAGTATAAGCTCAAAATCCCTAATTTTGTCTCAGTTTTGGTCTTTTGTGAAGAAAATGATCAATCCATGTCCACCTGTCCATAAAGATGTGTTTGTCTCACTTTAAAGAAGCTATAGGAATAAACCGCACTTAATTTGTTTAAGTAATAAGGGAGATCTTAGCTCTGAGTTTGGATGGTTCACGAGGTATGATTCATTGGAGACGATGAACAAATGTCATTCATTTCCATGTATTTAAAATGGATGGCGTGGATTGGTTCAAATGGCACATCGGTTCGGTTAAAGACCCCGGATCACGGGATGACGGGGCAGTCCACTTGGAAAGCACAAAAAATCGTGAGACGACGTCTGATTTTTTGAAGATGTCAAGGATGAGTTGGATGTCGTAAGGTTAAGTAGATAAATCGGGATTTTTCGAATTAATTAAATTAAAAAAATTAAAAATAACTTCAAAAAATTATATCCTGATATAGAAAAATCACAAAAAAAACGAAAAATACTCTTATGTTCAGTGAACAGAGTACAATCTAATTGATAAAAAAATTAAAATATTTGTTTATTATTTAATCCTTAATTAATTAACACTTTTAATTTTGTTTAAATCATAAAAAAATTAAATATGCATCACCATGTTATGAAATTTTTAGGACCCATTACCCATGTGGTGAGGGATGTTCCATGATTCTTCTAAGGTTAAAAAACATGTCTAGCCCTAAAAGCCCTATTTTTCTATAGGATTCACTTCTGTTTTGATAAAATAATTATAACATGTAAAATATAAGTAAAAAAATATGAAAGTAAGATGGTGAGTTCGGTGAAGTCAAAGGGATTAAGGAACATTAAAAATTGATTTTAAAATTTAAAATGTATTTCTCTATTTATTTTCTCATCAAAATTAATTTAAAATAATAATAATAATTAAATTTTAGTTTAAAAAACTATGAAAAAGGTCCTGATTAGTCCTTTAACTTTAAGTAACATTATAAAATTTTTCCAAACCCTGAAAAAAGCTTTGTATAGCAGCAATGACAAATTGCTTTATCTGAGATCAAGCCTTTTTGTCAAAATTAGCTGAGAAGCCATCAAAACCAGCCACCTTACCTGAGTCTATGAAATTGAGTGCAAGCCAAATTTCCTTCTCAATAGGTATGGAAGCAAGATCTAGACCTATATTATAAATTTTGTCTTCTCAAAAGAACTATAACTTGCAATGAGTCATAGAGATGTTGGTGATATGAGCAAGTTTTGAAAGTACTGTACAACATCATTAGCGATCTCCATAGAGTCCTCAAGCCACCTTCCACTGACACTATGATTTTTGTGATAATACTTATTATTTCTATCCCCATCCACAAATCTAACAACAATAGCTTTTTGTTTAAGCAGAATGATATGATGAAAAAATCACCAAATGAAGAAGGATATAGAAGGATTTAGCCAAGGGTTTCAAATCTGCTTAAGATTCAACCCCAAAAAAAATTGAAAAGAAATAGCAAAACTTTTGGAGCAAGAATGACCCAACTTTCCTTTAACAGTAGGAACATCATTCTTCTCAATGGTAATAGGAATAGAAGAAATGAACTTAGCATCATTAATATTAAGCATTTGAAGCAGCATATCCTCCTTCCAGCAACTTTCCTACAAAAATCATTAACCTGTATGTTAACATCAAAAGGACCACCATAATGGTCCTCAAGAGCACCATTACCCATCCAGTCATCAAACCAAAAGAAACAATTTCCTTCGTCAAGTTCCCAACAAAGAAGACTTTCAATATGCTTAGCAACTTTCAGCATTTCTCTCCAAATGTAAGAATCATTTTTATAGTGAGAGATAGCTAAAGGATGCTTATTAAAACAATATTTAACATGCATCAATGAGGCCTAAAGAGAACTATTCTTAGGAAATATGTACCACAACTTTATATAATTGATCTTAATAAAATCAGATATGCTCCTAAAACCCAAAACAACTTTATCCAAAGGTTTACAAAGCATCATCCAGTCTTTCCAATGAATATTAGCTTTACCATTGCCTTCCCGTAGAAATTTATTGAAAAGCAATTCATTCTTTTACTGAAACCAAAAGGCAAATTCATAATTTGTAAAGAATATAGAGGAAGAGATGTAAGAATACTCTTAAGAAGAGAAACTCTCCCTCCAAAGGAAAGAAATTTATTCTCTCAAGAGAGAACTCTGCTCTTAACTTTATCAAACAAGCTTAAACAGTTAGTAATCCACTTATAGCCCTTATCAAGTGCGAATCCCAGGTAAGACAAAGGAAGATTAGCCTTCTTACAATTCGTAAAATCCATGATCCAATTCTTCTTAGTAGCAGTAACAAGTTTGTAATAATAAAAATAGCATTTAGAGGTGTTAAAAACCAGCCCAGAAATAAGCTGAAAATCTTGAATAACTTCCAAAACCTTCTTGATAGAATGTTTGTGAGCATTAATAAAGATAATCAACTCATCAGTAAAACATAAATGAGATATACTAATCATACGCTTATGAAAATAATTCATACTTGGGTATTTAGCAAACAAACCATAAAGACTCCTCGATAAGTATTCAAAAACAAAAATAAAGAGGTAAGGAGAAAGTGGGTACCCTTGTTTAAAACCCTTTGAAACCATAAACTAGTCACACCTATGCCCATTAATGAGTAAGGAATAAAAATTGTTGTTATGATTTCTACTAATAAAATTACAAAATTCAAAACTAAAGCCAATAGCATGAAGAATATCAAAAATGAATTCCCATCCAATAGTGTCAAAACCCTTCTTAATATCCATATTGAAAAGAACATTACCCCCTTTAACTTTTCTATCAAAATTTATGAGAAGCTCTTGAATAGTAAGAGCATTATCACAAATATTCCTATCTTCAATAAAAGCAGACTGATTAGGTAAAATAATATCATGCAGAAAAGGATAAAGCCTCTTAACCACAATCTTAGAAATAATCTTCGACACCACATTATTGATACTAAATGGATGAAAGACACCTAAGTAGTAGCATTATTAACTTCAGGAATCAAAACAATAGTGGAAGACTTTAAACACTTAGGTAAACCAATACCTCTGAAAAAATCCTGAATAGTCCCCACAAGCTCAGAATTCATAACATCCCAACCATTTTTATAAAATTCAGTAGCGAAACTATCAGGGCCCGCCGCTTTACCATCCTCCATGCTATCAAGATTATTCTTAATTTCATCAATACAAGGTACACAAGTTAACAACTAGAATTATAAAGAACACTGGAAGAACTATAAACAGTAGAATTAATCTTAGGTAGAAAATAACCATAACTTTTGAAAATATTAGAGAAGTAGGTAATATCATCAGCCATAATAGAATGAAAATTTAGAAAGAGTATTGTCATCACTGCAACATATTTTAGAAATCAAATTAACTCTTCTTCGATTTTTAACACAAGCATGGTAATAGGCTAAGTTCTTATCACCATCCAAAAAATGAATTTTAGTAGCTTGCCGAGGAAGGAAACATTTCTCCATAGTAATGGCTTTATTAAGGTCTTGTTGACCTTGAAGAAGATCATCCCACCCAACAAAACTATTAGCTTAATCATTCTCAATATACTTAACACTTTTCTCCAAGTCCTCAACAACTCTATTAATCTTCCCCAAGATTTTACAATTCCAATGTTTGAGAACTTTGGCAATATTTTTCTGTAAATGCCACATGTTGTACCCAGAACTGCCATTAACATCGACTTTACAATTGTTATGCAGAAATTATTTATATTTATCATGAACAAGCAACCAATTAAAAAAAACCAAAATTGATAAAGAGCATCAGACAAAGCATTTTTAGTTTTTAAAAGAAGGGGAGCATGGTCAGAAGAATAAATTGCCAAATGGTGAACCTCATTGTGAACAACCATATTCGTCCACATAGCATGAGCAACAAACCTTTCAAGCCTTTCAAAAACATAACCTCTAAGCCAAGTAAAAGTATTCCAATGAAAGCCCAAATCAAAATGACCAACATACATAAGAGCATGATTAAAAATATCAATGAGATTAAAATTAGGTGCCACGCCACCTTTCTTCTCCATAGCAGAAGAGATGATATTAAAATCATCCGACATGAGCCAAGGTTCATTACAAGGATTAATAGATAAGAACGAATTCTATAGCTCCAATCTCACTAAATTAGTATAAGGAGCATAAATAATAGATGAAAAAAAGGCTCATTATGAATATGCACTCTAACATGCAACATTTGATAATTATTGATAAGAATATCAATCTTTATGAGATCTTTCCATAAGAACCAAATCTTATTGATAAGATTAGCAAAAGACTTGAAAGAACCAAAATTCTCCAAGAATTTATTATTTTTCTTGATAGAAACAAGAGGCTCAAGAATGCTAAAAAATTGTAACTTATAAGTACGAATTAAATTCTTCATTCTTATAGAGGCAATAGGCTTAGCTTTTCTTCTAATGTTCCAAATTAGAGTTTTGAACTTCATCATTAACTTTCCTACCTCTAGTAAGCCTAGAGGAAGAAGCAATGCCAACTAAATAAACATCTTTATACATACCAAGACTATTAAGAGTTGTATGATTAACATAACTAAGCTCTCGACTACCCTTTAATTTCCTTTTTTCTGAATGATCTTTGAATCATCCAATCCTCTTGAAGTTCCAATCTAGTCAAAACTAGATAGTCATCAACAAAAGGAGCTTCAGAAAAATCAATATGATAGTTTAAAGGTAGAAGTTTAGTTACTTTGTATCCATCTTATTCATAACCTTATCAGCAGAACTAATTTGCTCAACATTATCAATAGGAGCAGAAGTGTGATTATCCTTTGGTTAGACCACCTTAGGAATATTTCCAGTAGATAAAACATTCATAGTACAAATTGACAAATTATGAGAAGGGACAACATTATTAGGAGTTAATCTTTCAACCTCAACAACCAAACCAATTCCAGAATCATTAGCACGATTATTAAGAATAACAATGCCATTGTGATCTTTACCATGAGGATTCCCAGCCAAAGGAATTCTACCTTTCTTTAATTCAGAATGAGCTATAAAACAAAAAGATTGAGAGTAACAAAAAATTTTACATTTAGTAAAGTAATAAGGAATAGATTCCATTTCCACAGGCTTTCAAAATCTAGTGTTATCACTACGAATCCAAACAAAATTAAGGAAACGGGTCGGGACATCCCTTTCTACCAGAATCCTGGCCATTAAAGGTCTGGTACAATGAAGAGTGACATTATCCATCTTCAAAGGTTTGCCAAAGATAAAGCCCAAAGAATAAAGATTTGGGGATGAAATAAATGAAGTTTTAAACCAGGAAACAAAATCCAAGTAGAAATAATTGGTGGTTCCTCCATCAGATGGAATACAAGAGTCCATTTAAGAATTTTTATATAGCATTTATCAATTGAAAGAGACTTCCAAGAAAATAAGAAAGTAGAATCCTCTTCTTGTTGCAACTTAATCATATGATTCCTTCCATATATTAAACCCAAATTCCATGAACCAACTAACCTTAATTCAAAAAAATATTTCTTAATCACTTCCAACTTAGGATGCGCAAATAAAAATTTGCCAACCAATGTAAACTTTAGCGGCTCAATAAGGAGATTAGTGTCTTGATCATTTAAAATAAGTGAATATTTTCCATTTTTCCTTGATACTTGTAAGCCACTCAAAGCACTCTCAGCAAGAAGATCTCTAAAAGAAGCAAGGAAATTAACATTTTGTAAATAAGAAGTTTTACCAGAAACGGTATCTTTAAAAGAGGGCGCAACTTCACTAAGAGGAGAAGCCATCAATGGAACCCAAATAGAGAGAATATGAATGATCCAAGGATAAAAAACACAAAACCAAGTCTTACGAAGACAATTGCATTAGAGCAACTCCAAGAAACCATTCATGCCTATATATATATGAATATATAAAGAGCCCTGTATTAAGCACAAAATCAGGTTACAATTCTAAGATAGGGAGCATAAAAAAGGAACCCATTCAACAAAAATTGAAGAGGTGGGGAAAGAGAGAAAGAAAAAAAAGGCCCAGCCGATTTCCTGCCAAATCTAGTAAGCCAATTAGCAGGTCTATTAACCTTTTTGTAAATAAAAGAGAATAATATAGTTTGTTGATTTCTAAAAGAATGGATAAACTTTATCTATTATTGAATTTGCCATGAGAGAATCTCATGATCAAAAAGCATCTGTAGAAGAAGGGAAGAATCAAGTTCCACAAGTAAATGAATCCAATGATTCAAGGTAACCAGTTTAATAGCCCAACAAACATCAACTGCCTCAGCTTGCAGAGCATCCCAAGTAAAAACTAGATATTAAAAGAAAAGAATACAATACCAACCCCAAAATCAGAGTAGCAACCATCAATATTGACCCTGATAATGGGATGTGTTGGCCTCTTTCAAACAACTTTAATAATAGGAAAAATGGGAGTGTAGTTGAGCAAAGTAATACAAAAGATATTAGGAAATTTCTTGTGCCTGATCAACATGGTGAGAAAGGACTTGCAGTTGACAAAAACTTGCTACTAAAGATATTAGGAAATTGCTTGTGCCTGATCAACATGGTGAGAAATTTTTTAAAAATATAATTTTTCCTACTAAAAATATGTACATTATATTTAGTATTTTCCACACTAAAGATTTATAACGTTAAGTTTTTCTACATTACTATAAATTTTAACTAAATTCTCTTGCTCATTTCTATATTCAAAATTTTACTTCCCTAATATAACTTCATATACCAAATCATTTTTCTTAAATCAAAATCAAATTTATTTGAAATACATTTGAGAAGAAATAAAATTTTAAGTTCTTTTTAAGTTTCTTTAAATTTTTTCATCCCCCCAAACTTGAATTTTTCATATAAATAAAACATTTTAGCATCATATAGAAATAAGTAGGAATGAAAACTAATTATAACATGCTTGCATGAATTTTCATATTCTAAATATGCAAGTACAAAAATTAAAAAGAGGAATAAAAGTTTAATTGATAAATTTTTAATTTATCTAAAATACAGAGATTCATCAGACTTCTATGTAGTGGAGTTTAATATAAAAGTAAACAAATTCACTAACAAACATACATGACTGCGACATAAGGAAAAATAACTGGTAGTAAACTAAAAATTCAAACATGTAGCTTTAAGTAAAATGTTAGCTAAATTCTAAACCTTCCTAAGATTATAGAATTAAGTTCAACAAACACTAACTAACTACAACATCACAACATAAAAACACATAAACTACTTAATAAACACAAATACATCATAATAAGTGTATGAAACAAAACACAACATAACAAAAACTAAGAGTCTCTACAATAACAACTAAAAACATAACAAAAAGTATAGAATACTAGTACCAAAAATAGTTCGTAACAACACATAAACTAAAAACATAAAATAAAATTAAATAACCAAACTAATCATCATTCTCCTCTTCATCATTATTGTCATTAATCCATATAGCTACAGGCTCATAAGGTGGATATTTAGGGTATAAGGAAATACAACATCCTGGTTACCCCTCATAAGGTTTTCCATAGCTGAGTTGAGTTCACCATCATAATCACTATGTCTCTGTCAACAGTATTTTGGTTGAGGAGTTACTCGTAAGAAACTGTCGGTCACCGGAATCAAAATCCCGTCGCCCGCTTCGGAAGGATATTTTAATTTACATATAGATTTAAGTTTAGAAAAATATGAAATCAAACTGACCCCATATTTTTCATAGTTTAAATAAAAGTGCGTTGTACCTCAAACCCTGTATTTATCCCAAAGGAAAAATACAAGATTTGAGGATGAGGCTCGATCAAATAAATTGTGAAATATATGACGTCCGTTTGGTCCGCAAAACCATTTTATTTGCCGATAATTTCCCCTATTTAATATGAAGAATTAAATAGGGTTTATATTAAGCTGGGTTCGGACAAGCTTCCTATAAGGGCAAACCCCTATAGTTAATTACTTTTTAAATGACTGAAGTCACCTAAGAAAACTCTTGATAACAATTAGGAAATAAAATCTTTAAAGAGGTCAAAAAAAAAGGACTTTTCAATGAGATCGGACGAAGAGGTGTGAAAATGTAGGTCGTGACGGAGGACAACCTCGGAATCCTAAGGCGAGTTAAGGCTTAGATTGCACAACATGATTGTGCAAAGGCCTAAGGATAAGTTGAGGATTTATGTTGCATAAGCAAACGACCTCGAAATCCTATGGCTTGTTATTTTAGTTCTAAGGAAGGAAATTGGTTTAGCTAGGGAAGACAAGTTTTGCTGTTGAAGATGGTCGTGCTGCCCATAGTGCTAGCTCCAAGCTCCTTGCCATGACTAGTTTAAATTTTCTAATGTGTCAAGTTATGATGTCAAATCAGGTGGCCCTATGGTTGTAGTTGTTTAAATTTTATGGGGGATATTAAAGTTGATTAGAGCGACACCGATTAAGATCCTACGGTTCCCTCGTTCCGGCGCCACTATTTTCTATTGGATTCACTTAGTCCAAATGAATTTGCTAAACTCAACTTAATGAGTTCCATAATTTCATTTGGACCGTGGGAAGCCTCGTTAGCCACCATAGGTTACCTCTTCCAAGGGATTCCCGATCATCCAATAGAGATGCCTTAATTTAATTGTAATTGTTATTTTATGATGTTTGTGATTAAATTTTGAGTTGTTTTATCTTTTGAATGTTGTGGTGGTGAATTTAATCTTGGTTGATTTTAATTTTGGTTTTGGATTTTGATTTTGTGGCTATCATAACAGTTTTGGTTGTCATGCAGGGTGACATCGTTGTTTAACATGCAAGTTTTGTAAGCATATAAAGTACAATATGAAAGTACAAGAAATACGACACTGTAAACTATAAAAAGTGTACTTGATGAGTATTCTCGTTCCACCACCTGAAACTCAAAATGTATGTGAGAGCACTTTATATAAAGTGGAAAAGTAAGGTTTTGGTGATTTACCGAACCCTAAGTCATATCTTGGTTGGCCCCTAAGCAAAATATCTTAAGTTTAGTAGACCTCCTAGGTATCTAACAGATATGGAGAAAGAAGCAGGTCCATGCTTCCCTCTCACTGCCTCGTGAAAATTCTCAAGCTCATTTAAACTTATTATGTTGCCTCTATCACTTCATAATTTGTCAAATTTAAGTCTAATGAGTTTGGAATTTTTATCCCACCTCACTCATGGGTTAATTAAGACATCAGAAGAGAGAATGTGATTTTTCAAAAATTAATTTGATTTATATATTTATTTATATGCAAGAATAAGATTTTTCAAAGAAAATTCCATAACCTGACCAAGGATAAGGCTAATCACTTAAAATTTTTACTGGAGGTAGACTTAGATTTGAGAATCATTGGGACCAAATTTCATAATTTTTTTAGTTTTATTAAGAATTATTTTGATTTCTGGAGCATTTATTAACTATAAAATATTTTAAATATGAAAATTAAGTTTTATATTTTTATTAAATTTCTTTGAGGTTAAGGAACCCAAAAAAATAAATTTCGCATTTTTCTAATTTTTCTTTGAATTGTTAGAATTATTTTAGTAAAAATCCATTTTTAGCCTTTAAAAATTATTTTAAACTTTAAAATTCAATATCGTCACTTAGAAAATTAGGAAAAATATTCCAATTATTCCTAAGTGCTTAGGAAACAAAAAAGAATATTTTCATGAATTTTGTTATTTTTTTGTGAATTTTATCATTATTTAATTTTTTAAATATTTAAAAATAGGCTAAAAATGAAGTTTTTATTTTAATTATTATTTTATTTTTAGAAAATTCTTCTAATCATAGGAAACTCCAAAAATCAATGTTTATAATTTTGTTTGAGTTATATTTTGATTACTAAAAATCATTTTAGTGTTAAAATGACACTTAAGTAGAAAATCAATTTGAGTTATCAAGTGAGCTCAAAATATTTTAAAATTTTTTATGGGGAGCACTTTGAACTTCAAATTACAGTGGAGAGTTAAAATCAAGTCATTTAGATGTTTATGTTTCCCAAAATTGATTTTCTGTATGTTTTAGAGTTTCTGAAAATTAAGTATATTTTTAATGAATTGGCTCATGAAACATCTTTGTATTTTCCAAAAGGTTCTCTGGTCATAGCAAACCTTCCAATTTTTTTTTGAAATTTTCTAAGCAACATGCTAAATATTATGATTAATTTATGCAAATAATAAAATCAAAATTGAAAAATATGGATCTCTATCTAGAGATCTTCTTTGACTTTAGAAAAATTATTAGAGGCAATAACTTGCCAAAATTTCAAGTCATGGTGAAATGTCTACATGCATGGAGAATTAATAACTCAAAATAGTGTTTAATTAATTAAAAATAAAATATGCATTACATAAAATTAAAATTATTTTCACATTGTTCTCCTCTGTTCACCGAGCAAGTGGGTATTTTTATTTTATTTTTGTGATTTTTCTACACCAAGATATGGATTTTAAAGATGAGGTGGATTTTTGACCAAGATATGGATTTTTGAAGTTAGGGATATTTATTTAAATCATAAAATACCCTATTTATCTATTTAAACACGCGACGCCACCTCATCCTAGACGTCTCTGAAGCTCCACGTGTCGTCTTCTGGTTTGCCACTGCCATCTACCTCAACGCTGACTCGGTCCACATTTCATGTAAGAAGGCATTGTCTAGCTAGATCTCGTCCGTTGATGAGATAAACACACGATCAGATTGCTCCCCATCATCGTCCCCAAATAGGCTAACTGGAGAACCGTTCACACTAAAACTTTAAGATGTCCCTCTAGACTCAACCAAATATCGTGGGGTTTTATCCTATGAACTCGTCTAAGTGAGAAGAACAATCCATATGGAAAACATGCCATTAAACTAAGCCTAATCAAATGGAGAATCAAAATAGGCTCGACAAGAAGGAAAGTTCAATACTTTTGCTCTGATAAGTGAAGCTTCAATCACAGGTGTTTGGCACGTTCGTGAAGGTCCAAGGAGGCTAGGGATTGAGCCTCTGGTCATGGTGAAAGGTCTAGACCCAAATTTGATCAAGGCTAAATTTGGGTCTTAATCAAAGTCTAGTGTAGAGGCTCTGTGTGAGGGGGATTTGTCTTAGTTTAGTGTGGTGATGGTGTGGGTGAGTTTAATTTGATTTTGGTGGAGTGTAGAGGTGTGGAGAGCTCTGTCATGTCTCCGATAAGGTTTTGAGCTAAAAAAATTGAACTCTAGCAATGAGATTTAAGGCAATGAGGTAGTTGGGTTGCACTGTGGAGGTCTCAAGGAACCTCAGGGAGTGATTTTGAAGGCTGTCCTTGAGAAAATTTTAGCACAGCCCCTTATGGCCATGGAGGTGAGGTTTTATAAAATTGGCTTAGGGTGGCTGCCATGGCCAATTCGGGGGTGAAAAAGTTTGCTTAGGTGGAGAGCAGAGAGGCTTTAAATTTAAAATGGGATGAGCTGGCCTCTACGTTTGAATTGGGTTTGATTCCATGGGGGTGGCTCTCAGTTTGGTCATTTTCTGGCAACTAGGTCAGCCGGCAAGGCTAGGGGAGGTGGCTAGGAGGTCAGGTGAGCCAGAGGAATATGTCACAACAATTTATTTGGGCAGAGGCTTAGTTTTGGCAAAAATCCCTCAGGCTTAAGCAATTTTGGAAGCAAATCCCTTGATTTGGGGATCCTTTGGTCCATGGTTCATTTGGGTGATTCCATGGGGTTTTTTCTGGTCAATAAGGTTTAAAATTTGGCTATGGTGATATTTGGTTGGTCAATTTGGCTTGATTAGGTCAATTTTTGGTGAAGGGGTCCATGTAGGTCAATTTGGCTTAAAGTGGGTTTGGGTTAGGCTAGCCATGATCTTGAGCCCAATTGATTGATCAAAATTATGTAGATGATTGTAATGAACATTTTTGGTGAAGGATTGAAGTGATTTTGAGTTCAATTGGGGGTTCAATTTGAGGGAGGGATTTTGGAATTTTGATCAATTGATCAATTTGGGCATGTTAGGCTAGACTTGGGTCTATATTGGGCTAGGCTTGGGCTATGTCAAAATTTTTTGTTGAGAATGGTCAATAGGAATGTCATGAAGATTTTTCAACATGAATTGGGTGCCAATTTTGGGGCTAAGACATTCAATTTGGTGGAATTTGAGGACATAACCAATTTGGGGCAAATTTGGAGATTTTTGGATTTAAGTTGAAATCAACTGAAATTTAGGCTTCACCAAGGCCAATTTAAGGTTAATCTTCACCAAGGCCAATTTAAGGCTTCACCAAGGCCAATTTAAGGTTAATTTTGATGTTTAGGAATGTTATGAAGAGTTTTCAACATAAATTGTGACAAATTGAGTAGGCTATATGTTCAATTTGATGAGATCAAGTCTTATGGCCAAAATTGGGGGTTTGACTTATATCAAAATTTTGGGGGTTTGACTTAAAATTGGGGGTTTGACTTATATCAAAATTGGGCTCAAATAATGGACCAATTGAGCTTGGATTTAGTTTAGATTGGTCATATGGAAGGCAGAAGGTAAATTTGAGTTTAGAATTGAAATCGAAAGAATTAGGACCAAATTGATGGACATTTGAGGTAAATTTGGAAAAATTTGGCCTTTAAAGGCAATTTGGGGGTTCTAGTCAAAATGATCAAATTGGTCAAAGTGGAGCATGTGGTAGTTGAGAAAAATGAAATTGGGAATATTTTGAAGGTTTGGAGAATTTTTAGGATTTTTTGAAATTTTTGAAATTAGGAGGGGCATTTTGGTAATTTGGCAATTTTTGGGTGATTTTGGGTAATTCGGATGTTTCAAAAGGTTTGAAATGATTTTTGAAAAAATTTGGTTTTGAAAAAATTTTTTGAAATGATTTTTGAAAAAATTTGGGTATTTTGGGTGAATTTGAAGATTTTGACCAAATTTGGGATTTAGGGGTGTTTAGGTAATTTGGGTAGGCTTGGGGAAAAAAGGCCAAGTTGAGTATTTTTGGTAGAATTGAGGTGCCAACCATCATAAATGATCTATGGATGAATGGAAACCTCATTTGGGTCCTCTATGTACTGTTCTTAGCTAAACCCTAGCCTATAGCCAGAGGGTTTAGGGGACCATCTACATGAGTTGGATTAAGGGATTAAAGTCAAGGAATTTTGGGTTTAGGGTATTGAGTGATTGTGAGTGAGGTGATTGTAGTGAGTGCCTTAGTTCTAGAACAACATCCATAGTCAACCCTAAGGGCAAGCAACCCTATGGGAACTCACCTCGAGCTCCCCCATAATGACCCCACCTACTAAGTGCTAGAGGTAAGGATCACTATGTGGAACTTCAAGTTGAGTAAAGAGGAGTTTGGAATTTCTAATGGTGAGGGTTCCTTTTCTAGTTTTCTAGGAATAGTCAATAGGAAAGACCTATGGCTAGACCCTAGGCTACTAAAAAGGAAAACTAGACCTCAACCAAAAGTGAGGTCAACAGTCTCTTCATATACCCATCCATATACTCAGTAAAATGTTCTAAGTTTGATACCTTTTCATTGGTATAAGTGACATTATTTAAAATCCTTTGTAATAACTGTGATTGAGAATCAGATCCAGAAGTCTGACCTTGAGATTTAGAAGCATGTAATATAGAATCTCGCGAAGTCGAGGCAATAAAAATACTAGAGAATCCACTCTTCCAACACAAAATAGAATGATGTGAATAAGACTTCACATTCACACTGGTAATGGGCTTTAGTGGCTGTAAGATCTCCTCCCAGTTATCAAATCTAACTCCAGCTTGCTCGCATAAATAAAAGACCAAGGATGTGAATTTCAAACCTGCTGTAGTAGCAGCGACGACTGAACTGGTAATAAATCCATGAATCAAAGCTCCAATATCAATAGGCTTGATCTGAATGCAATAATTCAAGGTTGCTCGATCTCGAGTCACTTCACTCAAATGATTTGTAGGTAGTAGACGGGCATAAATAAAAATAATGCCATGCCTTTTCAGTGGCATCCAACTTTGAAGTAGAAAATTTTACTCTTCTTTCATTTGTAATCTTCCATAAACCTCACCCAGCAGTTAAAGATGAAATAATCTTGTCTAGATCCTCCTCAGTTGGACTATAATTTGAATAAAAGCACAAAGTACTTGGGAGCAAATGATAAAACTGAGTAATTACCTTAGATGAAAATGGTATCATCTTCCCCCTCACTATGACTCCTTCTTCATTAGCTTCAGGGAGATTCACATAGAACTCTCGTACAACAGAAATCACTGCAACAACAGAAAAACTACAGAACTGCTCCCACTGGTGGCAAACAATCAAATCTTTAACAGTTCCTCCTAGAATTTTAAATCATCGCTCAACAATCAACTTCCTTGAATGCAATCCATCATTGTATCGATCCTGAGTTCTCGAACTGATAAATTTTCTTAAATTGAATGGAGCCTTCCTCTTGCTTCCCTTCATTCTTGGTGCCATTTTCTAAAAAATGTATAAAATTCATAATAAATTCCAAATTCAACTCCAAATCACTAAACTAAACTCCTAAAAATTTAAACTAACAAATCTATGCATTCTCCATCAATTTTTCTCAAATTTTCACCATTAATACTGATTTTTCAGGTAGCTCATAAATGTGCTCAAAATACATGATGAAAATAAAAATTTTTGCTTGGAAGTGAAGCTCTTACCTCAAGAAGATTAAATCTAGCATTTTTTTGTCTCAATTCCCCAAGAAATCTTCAAATATGGTGAGCCCTAACTTAGAAATCATGAAATCTTGAGGTTGAAGATGAAGTCAAGGGTTGGTAATAGTGTTTTTGGATCGATTTTTCACTTAAAACCGTTCGTGAACCGGTTTTCATGAAGTGGCACTTAAGCACAAATACTTTGATTAGGCGCTAGTGCACAAATTTTGATTTCTTTTAATTAAGTGAAATGCACATCTAGCCTATGTTAACCAACCCTATATGGTCTCAAAACACTATAATAACTATTTCCTCCCCTCTTATCTCTTCTCTTGTTCAAGATTCACCAATCTTAACTAGTTTGATTCAACACTAAATAACACAAAATTTCACACAAGAAAACACTTATATTAAGTTACAAACACTTACAAACATTTTCAAATACATATATTCTCAATCCAAATAGCCTTGAATGAGAAAATTCCTAAACATAATACTAGATCTTTAATAATAAAAAACACACAATAAAACATTTAACATTAACAAACATTAAACACATAAACACTAAATCACAAACTTAATTTCACTCTCTAGTTGATGGCACAAATTCTAGTCTATTGTTAGTCTCTCCTTCAGCATTTGGAATGTATATCTAAAAGAGCAGATGTGATTAATAACTCTAGCTGAATCTTCTTCAATCTACTTGTTCATCAGATACATTGCTTTGTCTGCTTCTTCTATAAAAATGGTATAGCTAAACTACATCTTAAGTTGTCATCCCATATGATCCAGATGTGCATTAAATTCCATAACTTTTGCTTCAATGGAAGCCACGTTAGCCTCAATTTTAATGATTTTCTCTGCGATTCCTTTGATACTAACGGCCAGGAAACCGTTATACATCTCTTGCGCACTTTGACTAATAAACTTCTTTCTCATTACTTCCTCCTTCATCAAATCACTCTCCCAAAATGACATTTTTCAAAAATCCTCTCTTTTTACTTAAATTTAGGTTAAATGGAGGTTTGGTAAGATTTCTACTCATACCCTTCTATTTACAGGCTCTTAACCCCTCCTAAAACTCCTTGACATGTCTTAGAACCGTCTTCCACGTTAAGATAACCAATTCATGGTTTAAACTTCTAGAAACTAAATTTAGCACATGTTTTTTAACTAACGCACTTAAGCACCAGATTTTGGTGCTTAAGCGCCAATGCTCAATTTAGCACAGGTCAACTTAATGTCCAAACTTAATGTCCAAACATTCATAATGTCCAAACATTCATTCTACATGTCTAAGTCATCTTTTAAGGTATTAAAATAATCACGAACTCATTATATATTCAAAATCATACCAAAATTTTCTAAATCACACACAAAAAAAAACAAAAAACAAACACATAGATAACTATGGGGTGCCTCCCACAAAGCGCTTGGTTTAACGTCGTCAGCCCAACGTAACCAGTGCTTATTCTGGTTCACCCAACATCAAAAAATCATTTAATTTAAGTTGGTTACCTAAAAAGTAGGATTTCAGTCTGTGACCATTCACTTTAAATATTTTATTACTTCTAGGATCTTTGATATCCACACCTCCATAAGGATAAACTTTCATCTAAACTTTCATCACAACAAATGAAGACTTTAGTTTGCTTGGAAATATTCTTAACCTTGCAGTTTGCCCACCTAGACTTAAGTTTGCCTGGAAAAAATCTTAACCTTGCATTATAAAGCAAAACTTGTTGCCCTGGCTAAAAATTTTTAGTAAGAATCCTCCGATCATGCAATATCTTCATCTTTTCTTTATAAATCTTAGCAGTTTCATGAGATTCATTCCTTATCTCTTCATGCTCATTTAATTGCAATAATCTTTTCTCACTAGCATCTTTAAAATTATAATTAAATTTTTTAATAGCCCAGTATACTTTATGCTCAAGTTCAACTGTTAAGTGACACACATTCACAAATATTAGTATGTATGGGGACATTCCTATAGGAGTTTTGTATGTAGTCCTATAAGCCCACAAAGCAAAGTTAAGTTTAGCTGACCAATCCATTTTGGTTGGATTTATAGATTTTTCCAGTATTCTTTTAATTTCACGATTGGATAATTTAGCCAAACCACTTGTTTGAGGACAATAAACAATAACAATTCTATGGTTTATATAATATTTCTTTAATAACTTCTCCATCATTACATTTCTGAAATGACTTCCCCTATCAGTTATGATTACTCTCGGCATCGCCCTTGACATCCAAAATCTACAAAAATATATTAGTTTTTAAAAAAATTTTAACACTTTGAGCATCACATCGAGGTAAATCAACAGCTTCTATCCATTTAGATACATAGTTTACTGCAAACAATATATATAAATTTCCAAAAGATGGTATAAATGGTCCCATGAAATCTAATCTCCAAACATCAAATATCTCAACTTTTAACACATAATTGAGGAGGATCTCATTCCTCCTAGAAATATTAACTACTTGTTGACATCAATCACAAGTTTTGATATAAGAGTTAACATCTTCATAGATTGTAGGAAAATAAAATCAAAAATCCAGATTGTAAAAATTTATAGGTTGTTTTAGCAAATGCAAAATATCCCCCAAAATCAGAATTATGATATTTCTGGATAATTTCATAAGTGTCTTCTAAAGGCACAAATCTTCAAATAATAAGATCCTTTACTTTTTTATATAAAAATGGGTAATCCAAAAAATAAGTCTTAGCTTTAGATTTAAATTTCCTCTTTTATTTGTATGTCATTCCATTGGGTATAATATCACTAACAATGAAGTTCACAATGTTGAGATACCATGAAACACGCCACTCACTAAGATTCAAAAATTCTTCATCTGGAAAATGTTCATTATTTTGTTTTTCAAAATAGAGTGGTTTTTCTAATTCAAGCATTAATAAATGATCAACAATTTGATTCTCAGCTCCCTTCCTATCTACTATTTCAAAGTTAAATTCCTACAAAAGAAGAACCCATCTTATCAATATTGGTTTTGCATCCTTCTTTTTCATTTAATACTTAATAACATAATGATCTGTATGCACAAACATTTTGTATGCACAATACATTTTGTTCCAATTAAGTATGATCTAAATTTATTAAAAGCATATACTACTGCTAATAACTCTTTCTTCATTGTGTAATAATTAATTTAAGTTTTATTAAGAGTTCTACTAGCATAGTAGATAACTTTGAAAATCTTTGAAAATCTTATCTTGCTTTTGAAAATCTTATCTTGCTTTTGTCCTAAAACAACTACAATAGCATAATCACTAGCATCGTACATCAATTCAAAAGGTTTTTCCGAATCTGATGAAATAATAATTGGTGCAGTAACTAATTTTCTATTAATAATTTAAAAGCTTTTAGGCACTCTTTATCAAAATTGAAAATTACATCTTTTTCAAGTAAATGGCATAGAGACTTAGCAAGTTTTGAAAAGTTTTTAATATATCGCCAGTAGAATCCATCATTTCCTAAAAAATACCTAATGTCCTTCACACTTATTAGAAAAATGTTCATTAATTTCCTTTTTAAAACTGAGTGGTCTCTCTGATTCAAGCCTGGACCATACCATTTTCTGAAATTTGATATCCCAAAACTACTCCTCCTGCTACCATAAATTTACATTTTTCCCAATTAAGGACTAAATTTATTTCTTCACAGCGCTTAAGAACTTTTAATAGATTTTCTAAACATGATTCAAATGAAGTTCTAAACACTGAAAAATCATCCATAAAAACTTCAATCCCTTTCTCAAGTATTCAATCCCTTTCTCAAGCTTTCTCAAGTAAATCACAAAAAATAGCCATCATGCATCTTTGAAATGTAACAGGTGCATTACATATACCAAAGAGCATTCTTCTAAAAGTAAATGTACTATAAGGACTGATAAAAGTTGTTTTCTCTTAATCTTCAGAAGCTATTTATATTTGATGATAACCAATATATCCATCCAGAAAACAAAAGTTGATCTTTTCTAGTGGCGAGATTTAATTTTCTATAATCAATCATATTCTTCATCATGTGACTCATCTTGTTAATATTAACTCATTATGTTCATTCCAGGTCACAATCACTTCTTTTCTAGTGGCGAGATTTAATTTTCTATAATCAATCATATTCTTCATCATGTGACTCATCTTGTTAATATTAACTCATTATGTTCATTCCAGGTCACAATCACTTCTTCTTAAGAACGCAGTGAATTGGACTAACCCATGCACTATCTGAAATAGGGTAGATAATTCCAGCATGGAACCACTTTAGAATTTCTTTCTTAACAACTTCTTTCATAATAGGATTCAATCTCCTTTGAGGATCAGCCCTGGGTTTTTTAGTTTTCTTCCATATGAATTCTATGCATACAAATTGAAGGACCGATTCCTTTTATATTAGCAATTGTCCATCCAAAGGCTTTCTTATAAGTCTTAAAAGTTTTCATCAAACTCTCTTCTTCTTTTATAATTAATTTTGAGGAAATTATAACAGATAATGTAGAGGAATCACCTAAAAAGATGTACTTCAAATGTTTAGGAAGCAACTTCAACTCAAGCTCACGAGGTTTTTCAATTGATGGACAAAAAGATGTATCTTTTCCTCTTATGTCCAAAACTTTCTTGAACATAATTTGAATCTTCCTTATATAAACCTTCATATTGATCCAATTCCTCTTCTTGCTCGTGTTCCAACTCTTTCATTTCATATTTCTCTTCATAAGTTGTTTTGAAATGACATTCACTTAAGTATCTTATAACATCCATTCTATAACATTCATCATCTTTACCTTTTACAGGGTATTTCATTAATTTGGAAATATTAAATGTAATTATTTGATCATTGACGCACATAATTAATTCTCCTTTCTACACATCTATCATTGCTCTTCCCGTGGCTAGGAAAGGTCTCCCCAAAATGATGTGTATCTCCTTATCCTTTTACATATCTAACACAATGAAATCAACAGGAAAGATAAATTGATCCGCATTTGTTAGAAAACCTTCTATAACTCCTTTAGGATATGCTATTGATCGATCTGCTAACTGCAGAGTTACAGTAGTAGCTAATCCTAATCTTTTAAATATTGATAGTGGCATAAGGTTGATATTTGCTCTTAAATCACATAAAGCTTTTTTATAAAATTTGTCTCCTATTACACATGGAATTGTAAAGCTACAATGATCTTTAAGCTTTTTAGGAAGCTTTTTCTGAATTATAGCACTGCAGTCCTCACTAAGTGCAAAAGTTTCATTATCTTCAAACATCTTTTTCCTATTAAGAATATCCTTCATAAACTTCACATATCTTGACATTTGTTCTAGAGCTTCAACAAATGGAATATTAATTGTAAGCTTCTTAAAAATTTCCATAAATATTGAAAATTTCTTATCAAACCTTTGTTTTCAAAGCCTCTGAGCAATTAGAGGTGGTGGTTTTTCCAAATCAACTTTAAGTGGAGAAATATGTTTCTCTAAAACTTTCAGAGTGTCCTCTTTTGGTTCTTCATTCTCTTCTCTCTCTACTTCAGTCTCTTTTTGAATTATACCTTCCAATTCTCTTCCACTTCTAAGTTGAACAAATTTTACTTACTCTTTATTTTGGTCATTTAGATTCTTTGATTTACCTCTATTTTACTTAAAAAAGTTTCTTGGGATCTATTACGTAATGAATTTGCTATTTGTCTCAATTGATTCTCAATATTTCTAAATGTAGCTCCTTAACTTTGTACTTGATTTCCCATTTGTAACACCACTTCTTCTATAGACAACTTCTTCTCCTTAAATTATGGATTATTATTAAAACTTGGAAGATAAGTAGGTCTATAATTATTATTCTTATTGTTGTTCTAGTTTCCTATTAGGTTTACTTGGTTGTTCCCCCATTGTTGATTATTACCACTGACCAAAGGAAAATATGTTGAGAATTTCATACCTATTTTACACTATTTTTGATGATATTACACTTTAAAGAAAGGTATTTTTGATGTTTTGTTGCAGGAATGATGAATTAGGGTCATTGGAGCAAAAAGATGCAAAAAGGAGCGAATTTGGAGCGAAAAGGACCAAAATGTGAAGATTTGAACTAGGGCACCGACGGCGAGCCCAACGGCGCCGACGATGGACTTTTCTTGAGACTCTAGAATTAATTCACTTAGAAGGCCCGCCAACAGCGCCCTCAAGGCCGCCGACGGCGAGCTCGGCAGTTATGTCCAACAAAGCATTGAATGAGGACGAATTTTGGAGGGGTGCTTAGGAAACTTTTAGAAAAACTCATCCACATCTTTAAAGAGAAGACTTTGGACAAAAATAGAGAGGGGAGAGGCTCAAAATTGAAGTGTGGAAAAAGTGTAGAGAGTCTAAATTGTGAGGAATTCTTCGAGAGATTGTAAGTGTGGAGGGAAAGTGAGAGATTTCTTCCTCCTTGCCGATTCGAAGAGGAATTCTGTGTGCTGTAAAGAAAGGAAGAGATTCAGAAGAACTTTAATGAGTTTTCTTGGGGAGAAATCAGAGATAAGTTTATTTATTTTTGTAGTTTGTATGACTTTGATTTTATATATGAATTCTAAGTTTTGTTGTGTCTTCCCCATGAGATCTGAGTAGTTTTCTCTGTCTTTCTCCTTGTCTTGAGATCTATGAAATGGTGATTTGAATTGGTTGAGCCATGAAAATGTTAAAGAAATTGTGATGATCTTTTCACTTCGATCTTAATTTACTTTTAATCTGGCCAATTGATTTGTTAAAATATGTTGAGTTTTACAACTAAAATGAAGATTACATCCA
>NW_018165245.1:154900-155742 GCF_001263595.1 Phalaenopsis equestris
TATTTATTTCAATTGCCTATTAGTGACAGATAAGCAAATTGAATTTTATTGTTGCGATTGAGTATTGCTTTTTCTAATATCTTAGTTCGCAGTTCTAATATTACTCCATGTGAGATCAATATCTAGGACTCTATTAGGGCCCTATGTTACTTGAGCGATACGTATACTTGCGTTGATAAGTGTGACTTTATAATTATTGAATATTTTATACATCCATCTTTATCAAATCTATAACTGTTATTAAGTTTTGGTACAGTTGCTGAGGAATTAAATCTTTTAGCAGCAACATTAAATACTTATATTTTTAAGCTTATATAAAGTCGCGGTCAAGTTTTTGGCACCGTTGTCGGGGAGTAAACAGGAATCATAATTAGAGTAACGAACAAATTAGGATTATTAGAAATTTTTTGCTTGAATTGCAACTTATTTTCACAAAGTTTTTACTTAACTTGCAACTTAATTTTATATTTAGCTAATTATATTATTGTGTACTAATTTCAAATCGTATGCACAAATTTGGACCTGAAAATCTTATACCTTTCGCTTATACCTTATAATGCAGAATTAGAACGCACTGTTAGAAAAATTAGAAGAATGAGAAGAGAATCTAGAAATTCTGATACTATGGAAAACAATGTGAACAATCAAGGAATAGAAAATGAACACCAACCTAGACCCCTATGAGATTACGCAATTCCTACAACAAATGAAATTCACTTATCTATCCAAAATCTTGATGTAGCTGCTAATTCATTTGAGCTTAAACCTGCTATTATCCAAATTGTACAAAATAATCAATTCGGAGGTACACTAAATGAAGATCCTAATTTACACCTTGCTAG
>NW_018165245.1:156100-156746 GCF_001263595.1 Phalaenopsis equestris
AGTAGCTAGTATCCATGATTCTGATGCAATATCTATGTTAGCTTCGCAGATTGCTGCAATATCAAAGAAATTAGATCATTATGGGATGAATTATTCTCCAACACCTCCTATGATGGAAGAGAATTCATCTGGGCAATTTGTGGATGTTCAACCTTCATATGAGAATATTGAAAATCAATTAGGGCATATCGCTACTGTGTTTAGTAACCAAACATTGGAAACTTTTCATAGTACTGTGGAACAAAATCCTAAAGATCAAGGAAAAGAACAGATAAAAACAATACAATTACAAAGTGGAAAAGAATTGGAAACCAGAGTACACAAAAAGCAGAAACTGAAAAAGAGAAAGTGGATTCAGAAAAAAAAAAGATCATGAATACCTCAATTTAGAATATCCACTTACACCAATAAAAATTACTGTGGAAAAACCTCCACCACCATTTTCTCAAAGATTGAAACAACATAACAAAATAAACAATTTTCTAAGTTTTTAGAAATTCTTAAGAAGTTAACGGTAAATATTCCCTTCGTAGAAGCTTTAGAGCAAATGCTCAATTATGTGAAATTTATGAAAGATATTATGAACAAGAAAAGGAATTTCACTGATAACTAAACCGTTGCACTTAGCGAAGAATGTAGTGCAATT
>NW_018165245.1:156846-157841 GCF_001263595.1 Phalaenopsis equestris
AATTCAAGTTATATATAAACTAACACCTCCTACCAATTTAAGAGAGGTTAGGAGTTTTCTTAGACATGTTAGTATTTATAGGCGTTTTATTAAAGATTTTCCAAAAATTACTAAACCTCTATGCCAACATTTAGAAAAGGACAAGAAATTTAAATTTACTGAAAGCAGTTTAAATGCCTTTGAGTTATTAAAGAAAAAAATTAATCACAACCCCTATTATAGTTTCACCTAACTGGGAGAAACCATTTGAACTGATGTGTGATGCTAGTGATTATGCTATTGGAGCTGTCCTTCAACAAATGTATGAAAAGATTTTTACGATTATATACTACGCTAGTAAACCTCTTAATGCTGCACAAATTAACTATACTGTTACTGAAAAAGAGTTACTGACCATTGTGTATGCTTTAGACAAATTTAGATCTTATTTAATTGGGACTAATTGTGTTGTGCAAACTGATCACTCTGCTATTAAATATCTGATGCAAAAGAAGGATGCCAAACCAAGGTTAATTAGATGGATACTTTTGATGCAAGAATTTGCTCTTGTGGTTATTGATAGAAAGAGAACTGATAATCAAATTGCTGATCATTTATCGAGACTAGAAAATCATGAATTATCCAACACTGACAATGAAATTACAAACAGTTTCCCTGATGAACAACTTTATAATATTAATGAGTGGAAAATACCATGGTATGCTGATATTGTTAACTATATTGTAAGTGATATTTTGCCACCTATGTTGACACTGCAACAATAAAGGAAATTCATTCATGATGCGAAAGCATATTTTTGGGATGAGCCTTATTTATATAAACAATGTAAGGATCTTATTATGAGGAGATGTGTACCTTATGAAGAAACTGAGCTGATCATTCAGAAATGTCATGATTTTGAATTTGGAGGACATTTTGGGAGCGATAAAACTGCTTATAAAATTTTACAAGCTAAATTTTATTGGCCTACTATCTTTAAAGATGTTTATAGATAT
>NW_018165245.1:158573-199995 GCF_001263595.1 Phalaenopsis equestris
GGACACAGATTAAAACCATATTTTGAGGGTAAAAGACCAAATTTTAAAGAGGTTTTAATGATCAGTCAACCTGAATAGGTCGGGCTGACGACGTTAAACCAAGCGCTTTATAAGAGGCAACCCATAATTTTCTTTATTTTTATTGCAATTATAGTAGGTTTTATTTGAAATTATCAATAGTATGTGATAGTATTGAGCTCTACTACTCTTATTGACCCTTGAATAATCATAAAAATTGGATCCATAGAGAAAAATTGGAATGCAATCGGACCAGAGCGAAACTGTGCAATTTTTGCCTTGGGCGCCGAAGGCCCCATCAACGCCACCGACAGCATCATCAACGCCACCGACGGCGCCATCGACAACACCGACGGCGCCATCGACAACACCGACGGCGCCATCAATGCCAATGATGATGGGTTTTTTCCAAAAGTCCCCGCCGACGGCGAGACTGGCGAGATGGCAGTTTTTGGAGTTTGAATGGTGGTTTTTGGCTGTTTTTAGTCGGGAATCACCCCTTTTAACCTCATAAAGTTGATTCCTAAGTTAATATTTCTCCCAAAAATGAAGTGAAACTCCACCAAATTCATTCCTATGGCGTCTAATTCCCCTGATAATCCTAGAATGCGAGTATTCAATCGGAGAATGTTTATTAGTGTGAAAGCGCAACAAATCTTCAATAGGGTACTGACGAAGAAAAGATTGATCAAGGAATGAGGATTCGTAAATCGTGGATTGAACAATCCCTCTATAACAATTGAAGAGATGATAGTGCGGCGAAAATGGGAAGTGCTGTGCTATACTATCAGACCCCCCCCGCCGTGGTTGTTTCTGTGGTAAAGGAATTTTATGCAAATTTGCATGGAATCAACAAGAGTCGTTTATGTGCGAGGTAGATGGATAAATTTCACTTCTGTATGGATCAATGAATTATACATGATTGAGAATATTCCTATCTGCCATTATTCTAACTTTATCCCGACAAGAAACTAGATGAATGAGATTTACCAATATTTAACGGACAAAACTGAAGACTGGGAAATGAGAGAAAACAAATATGTTAGTTTTTCTGCGACACTCCTAAATCTCATTTTGAAACACTGGCACTTTTTTATTTCTGCGAAACTGTTTCCAACAATGAAGATCGGTAAAGTTTCTAAAGAAAGTGCTATTCTGAATTACTGCATCCAAATGAGACTGCCGATCGATATTGGATCAATCATTGTGAAGTCAGTTTTGGGCCTGATCGTTCATGGATCAACTTATGGGCTTGGACACCCTTTCATAATTTTCTCACTTTGCAGTCAGTTCCAAGTATTCTACAAAAATTGGGAAAAGGTCCTTCTACCTTGGAAGCCTTTGGACCCAACTGAGAGATTCTCAGCTTTTGAAGATGAAAGTGACATGACTATTATGGTAGATCAAGCATCTCAGAATTCACTGCCGATTCAACCCTTAGTTCTTGACAAGACTCTGGTGATCCTTCACAGAATGACAAATTTGGAGAACGAGGTACAAAATGTCATGAATGCAATTAATAAGCAATTAATAATATCTTCACATCTTGGCTGGAGGATGAAAGAACATTTTGAGCACTATGGACATTTAGAAGATAGTTTGATATGACTGATGAGGAGGATGAAATTTATAGAAGAGTATTCTACTGAAGAATTTCCATACCGACCCTTCTATAACCTCTTCGTTCATTCGTTCATGCGCAATCAATGGGTGATCTCAGAGGAGAATCTAGTACTGAATCTGAAGAACAGTAGATTTATATTACCACTTGTCTGTCATTATGTGTAATTTAATTTGAACTTTGCATTTGCTTTGCTTTAGAATTATGATTTTAGATCTCTGTATCGTTGAGACTAAGCATAAGATATTTTTTTTCAGTATTTTGAGTGTTGTGCCTTAGATTGGGACGCTGAATTAATGTATTGAGGTTGAGAAAATACCAAACCTAAGTGTGTTATGTAACATAAATTGTAACCCTTGGAATTTATATATAAATGTGATGTTTTGTGTTGTGAAAGTTTAATTGTGATAAGTACATCATTTAATCACTTAAAATTATGTCTATAATGATTAAACAGATGTCGTTGAGGCTTGAAATTAATCGAAATCACAAAAATCCAAAAATTGAACCAAATCAATAGAACCCGCCGACGGCACCCTCAACGCCACTGACAGCGAAATTTTCCCGAGACTTAAGATATAATTTTAATAGAGCTTGCCGACGATGCTGAATACCCCGTCGATGGCGAGATAAAAAAAACACCTTTAACCGCGATTTTGACTAGTCAACCGCCACTATTCATCATCCCCTTCCTCTAAAAAAAGTAATTTTTGAACTAGGGCTTGAGAGATTTTGGATTGGGAAGTGATTTCAAGGCATTTAGACACCGGATTTGATCATCTCTAGGTAAGAGCTTCACTCCAAGTTAAAAATATTTGATTTTCACCATGGATTTCTTCTACATTGAGGAGATCTGAAAAATTTGAGAATGTGAAGAAAATATTGGGAAGAAATTCATGGAACTTAGTGTTGAACTCTTAAAATTACTTTTGGAAGCCATTATTTGCATAGTTGAAGTATATTTTGGAATTTTTCTATAATTGTGATTAGATTGAAATGACTCCACAACAAAAGAGACGACTTGAGTTTGACGAGTCTCGCTTCTTCAATGCGAAGGCTCAATCGAGATTTACTTCAGTGTTTGAAGGAAATAAGCGTATACAAGATCGAGTTTTTGAGAGTCCAAGAGGAGAAATTGAACGAGTTATTATCGAGCGGAGGTGGGAAAAATTCTGTTACACCACCAATAAAGCTGCTAGTAATATTGTAAAAGAATTCTATGCCAACGTATTCTATTATGACGACGAAATCGTTCAAGTACGAGGGTTTCCTGTTGAATTTAATGTCGTCCGCATAAACACCTTTTACGCTGCCATTATGAATCCTTCAGTACTATGGAAGGCCCCCTGAATGATGTGATCAACTTTCTTACTGATGGGAAAGGGACGTGGAAGATTAAGCAACAAGAACGGGTAAATTTTTCTGCTTCCATGTTGAATGCCACCTCTAAGGCGTGACACTATTTTATTTCCTCTACTCTGTTACCGACTTATCACCATAGTGAGGTAACTAGAGATAGAGCTATTCTAAATTTTTGTACTCAGAATAATAGAAATATAAATATGGGGAGAATTATTTTTGAGAATATATTGACTACGATAAGGAGTGAAATAAGTGGAAGTCTAGGACATCCTGACCTTATTTATGCAGTTTGCAATCTTTCTATAGTGGAAGCTGGAGGAGATGAGGAATGGGTTTACCCTATGAAACCCATTAGTAAAGCTAATTTGAAAACTTATAAATCCCATGAAAAATGAAGAACTGGAAGTAGGAGTCAAGAACCTTCTACTAGTAGAGATGTCCCCTCTACAAGTTATGACCTTCCACCTTCTAGTTCCCCTACTCTAACTGATTTGATGAATGAGTTGACCTTGCAGCGGAAGAGTATAAAGAGTATAGAGTTAATAAATGAAAGGATTGGAGGTTTAGAATGTCGACATGATTATGATAGTGAGTACCTTCAGAGGCATTCAAATTTTGAGGTAGCTTATTACGAAGCTCAGGCCCGACACTACAGAGGTGAGCCTGATGTTACTTTCCCTAAGTGCCCCCAATATACTTAGTATTAGCCCAATCCACCTGCTGATCAAGAAAACGAAGACATAGTTTGGGATTTTGATATCTGATAGTAATTGATGTACTGGTACTTGTACTTTTATTTTTGTGATCTTTTGTAATAGAAATGGATGTTTGTGTGTGTTTGTACTTTCATTTTTTTGTTATGTTGTACTTGGATAAGTTTTAATTTTTGTTATAATGTTAGTGTGGATGTTTGTGTGCGGTAGTTATATATATATACATCTTTTCAACTTTTCAAGAGAAGGAAAGTAATAAGTTTTAACTTTAGAGGGGGATATTGAAATTCAAAATTATTTAAGGACTTCTCTAAATATATAGTAATCCTCACATATATTAAAAAAAAGAAAAAAAAAGTAATGGATAAAAAAGATTCTCAAAAAGAAAAGAAAATGCAAAAAAAAAAGTGAGGAGAAGCTTGAGGAGAGGTCATGATCAAAAATTGGTTTCACTTGAGCCTTTCTAGAGTAAAGAACTTAGAAAAATCCTAAGCTTGCTTTTTATACTTATATTAGTAAAAATTATTTTTAAAAGAGTTCTTAAGTCTAGAAAGTAAAGTTCATAGGATCTGAAGTTTAAAAAATCCGCATATATTTCTGAATTCAATAGGAAAACAAATTTTCAAGCTTAATGATAAATATTAAAGACCCTGGGCTAGTCTAATACACTAGAAGTTCTTCTAATGGCATAGGAAAACTACAAGTTCTTCACATTTTTAGAACAAAATTTTAGCAATTCTAAAGGATAACCCATTAACTCTAATCTACATAACTTACTTTGAAAATGTAGTATTACTTGAGGAAAAGTAATGTTTCAGTTTGAGAGATTTTGATATGCCTAAAAATGTACTATTTTTATGCTTTATTTTATAATGATATTGCCCTTTAAAATGATGGTTTTTTGTCTTTTTGGTTGTAGGTACATCAAATTGAAGAATTTGGAGTGAACGTAGCAAAAGGAACAAATATGGACCAAAACGGAGCAAACCAGAGCAAAACAAGTTGAATCGGGACACACCGGAGCCATGGGAACAAAACTTGGCACTTAAGTGCTTATGACCGGTGCTTAAGTGCCCAAATATGTTGCTTAGGCACCACAAAATAGAGAGGAGGGCGCTTAAGTGCCCCAGAATTGGTGCTTAGGTGCCGGAGACGGTTTCAACTTATCTTCTAGAATATACGTCAGATTTGGATGATTTTTGAAGCGTTGCTTTGTGTGTCTCTTGGGGAATTCATTGGAAATGATAAAATGGACATTAAATAAGAATTTATGGTGGTTAGAAGGAGTTTTGAAGAGGCACTTCAAGCACTATTTGGATGATTCAATGAATATGGACAGTATCGAAGAGACACTTAAGAATCTTTTGGGAAATTATAAATAAGGCTTGGAAATAATTTTAAAAGAACTCTTGGACTATTGAATTAATTGGAAGAGAAGAAGAAGGCTTGGAGAAGAAGAAGAAGGCTTGGAGAAGAAGAAGAAGGCTTGGGTGAGAGCCCCAGGTGGGGTGACAAGGTGAGAGAGAAAGAGAGAGTATGAGAATTTGTTCTTTTATTTTCACTTTGTTCTTGGAGAGGATTGTAAGGAGATTGCTTTTTCTATACAAGGAGAATTTGATTTTTATCTAAGATAAGTATTTTCATATAAGTATTTTCATTATCTAGCACTTTGTTTGTATGGTTTTAAAGCCTTGTTCAATGAAAAGTTCTTGTTGTTTCTCCATGTGTAGTGAGTAGTTTTCCTTACTCTTCCCTCTTGTAATGAATTAGTATGCATGTGTAAGATATAAAATTGAGTAGAGTGAGAATATATTGTGATGATTTTACTTTTTTCTTCATTTACATGTAAACTTGATCAACTTGCATGTTAAAATCTATTGTGAGAACATGTAAGATCCGTGATGGCATTGTCTTAATTAACTGTGGTAGAATCACATGAGATTGTATGGATGAGAATGTAGTCCATATGATTAAATGAAAATAAATAGGGAAATAATATTTAATGAGTGCAAAATTAGAGGACTTTAGAGTGAAAGGCTAAATACCGAATGTGGTCAATTATTTTAGGTGTTGATGTTGCGAGATGTTAGCCTCCAAGTAGAGGGATAAGAGGGGACTCTAAAGTGAGAGCTAGTATCTTCCCTGCCTAGCTTGTCTTCAGAACTATTCAAACTTTATATTAACCAATTTTATTTATAACATCTCTAGTAAGGGTAAAGAATATAATTGCTCCTATTTGTCATAATTACTCTCATTATCTGTTTTACTTTTACACATGCACTAATTTCATTGTAGAGGAAGAGTGCTTTTAATATATTAAACCCCACTTTCTGATTTTCACTAAGTATTTTAGTTTAGGAGTAGAAGTAGAATTGTAGTGATAATTTTAGGATATAATCAAAACCAAACCTTTATCGACCTTCCAAGCTAGGGTGTGTTATTCTAGATAAAAACTTCTCTTGAAAGTCACCGTGATTAACCTCGATCACCATGGGATCGAGATTCGGGGCTTAATCAGAAATCCTGATATTACTTGATATATACTTACATAGAATCCCTAAAATTTAAAAATAAAATTGAAATCTTACTTTGCTTTGGATCAAGTGCTTTAAATCTTACTTTGCTTTGGATCAAGTTTGGGATCAAGTTTTTGGCGCCATTACTGGGATTAAAATATTTAAGTAGTGGTGTCAACTTCATAAATCCTTGCTTATAAAAAAATATATGAATCCGTGATTGGCCTCATCTCTTGGAAAATCTAAGTCCTTGTTTATTAAAATCCAATGGGTGCCTTGGTGTCTCTTCAAAAAGGTGTCTCCATTTAATGAATCTTCTAGAAATTTCCTCCTTAAAAGCCAATTGAATGAGTTTTCGTGTCCATGGGCTATTTCCCACATTTTTACTAAGGGTTGCTTCAAACACCTCTTCAAAAATGAGTTCAAATTAAATAATTCATCTCATAACTACTTCTGGTGCTTAAGCGCGGGGTACCTACCGCTTTTAGGTGCCAATTCTAGGCACTTAGGCACCCCAGTTCATTTTTGCATCTTTATTTTTTCTCTAAATTTGACCGTTTTTCACTCCTTTTAGCATTTTCATCCATTTGATTGTTCCTAAAAGAAAAACACACAAATAACTTTCATTAAAGTGCAATATCTCAAAAATAGGTATAAAATGTGTATAAAAATACTATATATTTTAGGTGTATCACCCCCCAGCCATAGTAGGCTTGGCTACCTTTTGCCAACCAGTTGAGTGGAGTTGCTACCACTGCCCAACCCAAAGGAAACGATTAAAACATCTTTCCAATTGAAGTTGTGTAGATTTCTTCATGCCATTCACATGAAGAATATAGGAGGGAAAGGTAGTTAGTATACTCTTTAACAAAGTGATTCTGCCCCGATTGGACAATAAGGAATTGGTCCCGCAGTTGAGTTGTGTGTCAATTTTCCCTATGATTTCAACAAATTGCACTTATTTAGCTCTCCCTTTAATCAGGAAGACTCTAAAATAATGAAAAGTTGTGGAAGCTTTAGTAAAATATGGAAACTAGTGATCTGCTGCTTAATGATGGGCTTAGTTCTATTGCTAAACACCAAGTTACAATTTTCTGTGTTGAAGAAATTTCTAGATATTTATTGAAAGCTCATGAGACAATGGTAAATTTTCTTGATAGCAGATTTGTTAGAATTGGAAAATAAGATAGTGTCATCAACATAACTTAGATGAGTGACCTCCATATTGGACTTGTGATGATACCTGTAATAGGACTGGTTCATAAGGGATCTATCCAAGAGACTTGAAAGATAGTCCATTGTAAATATGAAGATAACTGAAGAGAGAGGATTTCCCTGCTGTACCCCCTAGTGGATGAAAAATAACTGTGAGATTGTCTATTAATAAGGATAAAGTGTGCATTCCCTTGCAACCATTTGCCAATAAAATTGCAGAACTCAAAGGAAAAGTACCTATATTTTAACACCTCCAAAATGAAATCCCAACTAATAGTGTCATATACCTTCCTCAAATCATGCGTATAAATTAATTTCCCACCACTGCAAGGCCTATCAAGATCTAGAAAAAGCTCCTATGCTAATATGATATTATCAGCAATGGACCTGCATTTGACAAAAGTAGCTTGATTAGGTTTGATTATCCTTGTTAAATGAGTCTAGCTATATTAATTTTACTAATGATTTTGTAGATTACATTGGTACTAATAAGCCTGCAGTGGTTTCAATTGTTATGCAAAGAAGATTTTGGGATGAGAATAATGTTGGAGGTGTAGAAATAGTTGGAGAGTGCAAGTCCCTAAAAATAACTCTGTATGACATTGATCACATCACCTTTTATAGTTGTTTAGGTTATCTTATAAAAATCAGAAGATAAAACATCTAGACCTGCTATCCTACCACTGTTAATTGAGTTTAAATCCTCCAAGATTTCAGTGCAGAGGGGATGTCAACCCCAGGCAGCTCACTAGTGTATTGTTGTTCCTCCAAGAAAAATTCCTGCTTAATATGGGTTCTGGTAGAGGGGTAGTCAGTCAAAAGTTACAGAAAGAAGACCACAACATCCTAGGAAATACTATTATCTTCTTGTATCCAAGCACCATTAGAACTTTGAATTATGTGGATAATATTTCCTTTCCTTTTATATTTAATGTAGGCATGATAGAATTGGGTATTTCTATCCTCATCTAAGAATTTGGTAGTAGAGGCCTTTTATCTTAAGAATTGCTATTGCCAAGCAGTGATGGTAAGAAATTTATTATTAACTTCTAAAAGAGATGATTCAAGGATCTAAGCAAGAGTTGCAGCCCTCTCTAATTTCACCACAACCTACTCTGGTTGTTCTCATTTTTGAATACATCCGCAAATGTAGAAAGATTTTAATCTTTAAGATTTTTGCTTAACCTTCTTTTGTAGTAGCCAAACTTTCACAAGAGGATTTGGAAGATTAATACCTTACATGTTGGAAGTAATGAGATTGAGGAAGGTGGGATAAGCTAACCACATGTTTTAATATCTGAAAGATGTCGTCCCATTTGAAGGTCTAGCAGTAATGTACACTAGGAGTGGCTTGTCGTCAGAGCCCACCATATTGAGATGGGTGAAAAAGGTGTGCAAATATTGTTGGTACCATAAATTATTGGCTAAGAATCTATCTAACCTCTCCCAGATCAGTCATCTTCACCAAGTAAATTTAGGACCATGAAATCCAAGATCAAATAGGCCAGCCAAGGTAGTGCAATTGAGTTACTGATGGAATGTAGTTCACTCCAAAGATTAATTCTGGACTGTTTGGTGCAACCAACATAAATAATAGCGACAAGCCTAGTAAAACCTGCCATCTCAAAAGAAAAATAAACAAATTGTGAGTTATCATTGAGAATAGACCAAGTAATTTCATGTCTACAAAGTATCCAAATTTTATTATTGAGGTTAGCAAAATGAGAGAAGCCATAGAAATTTTTCAATTTTTTGAGGATTCTTGTGAACCATAGGTTCTAAATGTGGAATGCACCAAAGTTCATGTTTTTTGTTAAGATATTGGAGTTTTTTGATGGAAAGGGGGTGGGCAACCCCCCTCAAGTTCCAACAAAGTAAGTTAACCATGATGTGAAGACTTAGATCTCCCTGTAGTCTATCTGGTGGGGGAGTCCCTTTTGTAAGAGGAAGAACTATCTGCTTCAATAACAAAAGTATCAACTTGTGGAATTTTAGCTCTAATGGATATTTATCTTTTTGTTAGCTTTTTGTATCTGCCAATCAACTTCCACTGCATGCTGCAGACCATCAATAACAGAAGGTTCCACAGAACTTCCAGGTAGTGGATTAGTAGTCACATGATCCACATCAGCACCACCTGGAAAGGGGAGGCTATTCATTTCAGCCACAACCTGTTCAACTAGAGTAATGTTATTGTAATTAGGTATAACCTTTACTCTACGATTCAACTCAATTCCAAAATAAAATGATTATTCTAATTTTAATCTTAACTCAGTTAAACACAATTTGAGGCAACTCAACTTGGTTTAATAAAAAATCATAATCAATTTCAATTTAAAATTAACTTAGCTCAATTCAAATCCAACCCAAATTAGTTTAAATTAGCTCAACTTCAACTCAATTATAGTCTCAACTCTAAATCAATTTAGCTCTGAATGTGTACGTAAAACATGAGCTTCAAATTTAAGTGTTATACCACCATTCAACTTTTCAATTGTTATGCCCAAATATTATTAATTAAGACATTTTAAAAATTCAACCCAAATTCAATAGAAATTAATTAACTTCAACCAACTTTAACATTAAATAAAATCACAAAAACAAATCTTAACAAATCTTAACAAAAATTTATAAATTTTAAGAAACTTAAATGAATTTTAATAAGGCTTAACCAAACGTTAATAAACCAAACTTGATCAAAATTCAACAAAACTTATAATTAACTTTAATAAATTTAAATTTATTTTAACAAAACTAAATGAATTGTAAAAAAGTATCACAAATTTAAAGAATTTAAATAAAATTAAATTAGATTTAATGAAATATAATTAACTTTAACCAAACTTTAATCAAATATAAAAAGTTTAAATAAAGCTTAAAATTAAACTCAATAAATTAATGAATTTTAATTCATTTTAATAAATAACAACCAACCAAAAAATCATAAAATAAATACAAACATAATAAATCCTAAATGAACCTATATAATATTTAAGGAAAATTTAAAATACACTTCAAATAAACTTGATAAATTTAAAAAATTAATTTCTAAATACTTAAAACTTTTCAACAAATACTAACAAAACATAAAACACCATTTTTATTGTCTAATAATTAGCTTAAAAATGATCTAATTGAAATGTCAACCCAAAAAATAGTCTTAAAATGAAATTAACTTAACAAACTCAAGCCTTAGCTCAAGTGAAATTTATCATTATCCAAGCTAATTCAATTATTCAATCTGAATCAAATAATTTCAAAATCTTTAAATCTGTCCATCAAAGTCTTCAACAATTTTCATCTCACAGATACTTGATAACAATTGTGAAAGATATAAGCTAAAAGTTTAATCGAGAGTATTTTGGGAAGTCAGAACTTCTAAGATATAATTAACTATGATGGATCCCCCTCATAGGGATGCTAGACCATCAAATAATATAAACCTTATATTAAATAATATAAACCTTATCTTACATTTGTAAAATTAAAGAAAATAACTAATGTATGCATAATTTACCCAACTAGGCATTAAATAAATTCTCGGAGTCTATGAAGTGAAATTTTACATTTGCCACATAATCACCAATCTTCAGCAATGAAGTAATCAAACAAAGAGATATTCATAACTGGTCAATGAAATCCATGTTTTAGGATTTATCTTACTGGAAGGATAAATTGATTAGTCATAATCTCAAAGTGATAGACATGGAGAAAATTTTATTTGACAATATATTCAACATTGTGATGGATGTTAAGGGAAAAACTAAAGATAACATGAATGTCAGACTATATTTGAAAGAGATTTATGGAAGGCAAGAGCTAGAGATTTAAGAAACTGTTATTGACAAGCTTTTGAATCCAAAGAAAAATATTCTCTAAATTGACACAATGTAGATCAATTTTTGAGTGCCTCCAGACATTAAAATTTCTGAATAGATGTGCTTGAAATTAGAGTTATTGTATTTATGTTGAGATGAAAAAGATATTTGGAATAAAAAGCTATAGTTGTCATATTTTTCTTTAATATTTCTTACCAAGGGCATTTAGGTGTTTGCTGAGTGATATTTTAAATCCACTTATTGAAATCACTATGATTTTCAAGCAGATATGTGCAGCTCTTGTGAATGTTGCTAGCATATGATAGTTAGAAGCAAACATTTTGATAATAATATGGAAGCTTGAAAGAAAGTTCTTAAAAAGTTTTTTTGCCTCTATGGAGCGTTTCAGTACACCTACCACATAAAGCCTTCCTTGGTGGGCCAATGTGGGATTGATGGATGTATCCTTTTAAGAGGTACACATTAATAATTTTTTGAATAAAATTTATCGGAACAACTTTGTAAATAATACTATGAAATAATCACCTTACACATTTTTGAATAAACTAAAGAGAACTGTTAAGAATAAAGCACAACTTAAAGGATCTATATGTGAGGCATATTTACTATAAGGGATCACCACTTTTTTCTCCTATTATCTTGTGTAAGCAGAGTCCAAACCATTAAGGAGGTGCACATCACATTATCTCATTGATTAGGTACTTCAAGCAGTGACACTTTACGTTCTTCTAAATTTTGATAAAGTTCAACTCTGTATTGAGTAAGAAACTAAATTCTATTAATAGTTCATTCTCCTAGTTGAAACTATTATGATGGGCTAATCCAAAATTCTTTCATTGTGGTAACATTTTATTATTAGATTTATTGTGCTGAGTGATGATATCAAATATAAGGAGAAAGAAATAAAATTCCCCTGAATATAAAATAATAATAATAATAATAATAATAATAATTTGGAAATTAATTGTTTAATTTTTGAAAATACGAGACCAAACCAATCTCATACGTACAATAGCTTAAATAAACAAGGACAACACCACAAGCGATGTATCTATCCCAAGGAATAGACACATTACTTGCTAATGAGGCTCGATTAAATAAATTAAAGAGTTTATGACATCCATTTTGGTCTGCCAAACCATTTATGTTGATCGACAAAATTTTCCTATCTAATGTGAAAGATTAGATATGATTTATATTAATATGAGTTCTAAAGTTTCCTATAAGGGTAAACCTCTGTAGATAATTACATCTTAAATGACCGAAGTCACCTAAGAAAACTATCGATTTAGATAAGAGAATATTGTCTTCAAGAATTTTAAAGTTTAGGACTTTCAAGGTCCGATAAAGGAGTATCAAATGGAAAAGGCTCAAGTTTGAAACATTTATTATGGAATCTAAAGGGAGAAAACCAGGGGTTCTCACAAATCATGAGGAGAATCTCAGTGAATTCCCAAGCTATCTTATGTTTTTGTTGCAATTTTGAAGAAATATTATTAAATGTTTCTTCCTGTCAATTATTATTATTTAGGGCTTACATTTGCATGAAACAATCATAAAAACAGCCTGCAAGATGGGAGGGTTTACGTCATAATGAACGACAAACTCAGAACCTAAAGCTAGTTAGGGCTTAAATTGGACAACATGATTGTGCAAAGGCCTAAAGATAATGTGAGGATTTATATTGAACTAGAGAATTGATACACCAAAATAATTTGTAATTTTAAGTATACATTTTATGCTTATTTTTGGTGATATTGCACTTTAAAGAAGGATATTTTCATGTTTTTGTTGTAGTTATATATATTTTAGGCATTTGGAGAAAAAGTAGTAAAAATGAGGAAATTTGGAGATAAAATAGAAAATTTTGTGATTCTGGCGCCTGGGCGCCAGAATTGATGCCAGAGGCACCAACTTACAGAGAATTGGCATCTGAAGCATCAGAACTGAAGCCTGAGGTGCCATTATATAGAGAAGCTTTGCCTAAAGCACTAGAACCCATAATAGCATGGACTTAAGTAACTTGGTGCCTAAGGCACTAAAATTGGCACTTGAAGCGTCAGAGACAAAAATTTGATGAATTAAGGTGGTTCGAAACAAATTTTGAGTAGATTTTGAAGGCTTCAAATGTTTAAAATGCCCCATGAAGTGAGTCAATGCATCTAAACACTTTAAAAGGCTATTTAATAAAGAGATATGTCTCTTAGAGATATGTCTCTTGGATCAATGGATCAATGAACATGTCTTTAGGGATTCAAAAGGTGTGACTTTTGGAGAGAACTTGAGAGGGACTTTTGAATTCTTTTTGAGAGGAGGCATCCTCTAATTAAAAAGGGAGAGAGAGGTGAGAGAGAGAGTTTTGGTGGTGGCATGAGAGAGATGAGTGAGGAACTTAGTGATTTTCTTTTGAGGGTTGTAAGAGGAGAGGGAATGTGAGAGATTTCATCTTCATTACATTTCTAAGAGAGAATTGAGAGTGCTTGTAAAAAGGGAAAGTGCTAAAAGAGAACTTTTAGGGACTTGCTTGGGAAGGTGCTTGGAAAGGTGTGAGATAAGTTTTGTCTTTTATTTCTTTGTTTTGTAAACATGCCTTAATTTTGTAAACTTATTTTTATATATGAAATCCTTATTTTGTCGTATCCTTCTCATGAAATCTGAGTATTCTTCTTTATCATTCTCCCTACTCTGAGATATAGTTTTGTGAAGAATTTTTTTTATTTTATACAATTTTAAATGTCAATAATTTGTAATGATTCCAACTCCGATCTTAATTTACTTTTCGATATGACCAATTGAAATGTTAAAATGTGTTGAGAAAAAAATGTGTTGAGAAAATGTGTTGAGAAATATATGATCTGAAAGAGCTATGATTTCTACAACTTGGTCAGAGTCATATTCAATTTCATGGCTGAGTAATCCATGGGGTTGAGTGCAAATGAGTAGGGATATATAGTTGTTGGATGCAAAATTGGAGATTTTAAGGTGATAGATTAAAATCCCTAATTTGGTCCACTTGATTGAAAACTAATGTGAGATTGTTAGCCCTCAGGTTAGGGAGAAGTGGAAGTTCTGGAGTGAGAGCTGGTATCCTCCCAACTTAACCACGGAATTAGAGACTAAACTCTAGATTATTCAATGTTCTTTATACACTTGAAAGAAGGCAAAAAATAAGATTGCTCCTATTTGACACAATACAATTACATATATATTTTTTCAAATGAATTTAATTTCTTCACAATCCATATAATCATTGTAAAGGGGAAGGATGCTTTCTTAAATTTGAACTCATCATCACAAAAACTTTATTTAGTTATTATAGGTGTCTGTACTAAAAAGCTGAGGAGTTGTCCGTTGGAAGCTGTTGGCTGCCGGAATCAAAATCCCGTCGCCCGCTTCAGAAGGACATTTAATTTACATATGTATATATAGTTTAGGAAAGTATGAAATCAAACCGACCCCATATTTCTCATAGTTTAAATGAAAGGGCATTGTACCTCAAACACTGTATCTATCCCAAAGAATAAACACAAGACTTGAGGATGAGACTCGATCAAATAATCTAAGAAATATATGAGATCTGTTTGGTCTGAAAAACCATCTATTTGATGACAAGGTCCTCTATTTAATACAAAGAATTAAATAGGATTTATGTTAAGCTGGGTTCAAGCAAGCTTCCTATAAGGGTAAGCCCCTATAGTTAATTATATCTTAGATAAACGAAGTTACCTAAGAAAACTCTTGATAAAAAATCAAAAAATTTTATCTTCAAGGAGGTCAAAGGATAGGACTTTTCAACGATATCAGACAAAGAGGTGTGAAAAGGGATTGACTCAAATTTGGAACATTTATTGTAGAATCTAAAGGAGGAAGAACTAGGGGATTTCATAGATCAGGAAGAGAACCTCGGTGACTTCCTAGTCTATCTTATTATTTGGCCTCAATTTTGAAGAGAAATATTTAAATGTTTCATCCTACAAATTTTTTGTATTTAGGGCTTACATTTGTGTGAAATGATCACACAAATAGCCTAGAAGATGTGAGGATTTGGGTTGTGACGAATGACAACCTCAGAATTCTAAAACGAGTTATGGCTTATATTGTACAACAAAGCTATAAAGAGGCCTAATGATAAGGTGAGGATTTACGTTGCATAAGCATATTACCTTGAATTCCTATGGATTTATTGTTTAATTCTAAAGAAAGAAATTGGTTTAGTTGGGGAGGACATGTTCTGTTGTTGAAGATGACCGTGCTGCCCACCGTGCTAGCTCTAAGCTCCTCACCATGATGAGTTTAATTTTCTAATGTGTCAGGTCATGATATCAATCAGATGACACTATGGTTAAAGTTCTTTAAATGTTATGAGGCACATTAAAGTTGATTAGAGCGACACCGATTATGATCCTACGGTTCCCTCATTCTGGTACCACTATTTTCTATTGTTGGATTATTGGATTCACTTAGTCCAAATAAATTTATTAAACTTAACTTAATGAGTTCCATACTTTCATTTAGACCGTGGGAAGCCTCGTTAGCAACCGTAGGTTACCTCCTATGAAGGATTCTCTATCATCTGATAGATGCATCTTAATTTTGTTGTAATTTTTGTTTTGTGATGTTTGTGATTAACTTTTGAGCTGTGTTTGTGATTAACTTGTGATTAACTTTTGAGCTGTCTTATATTTTTAATGTTGTGGCGGTGAATTTTAACTTCGTTGATTTTAGTTTTAGTTTACGAGTATCCCTACAGTTTTATTTTTCATGCAGGGTGACATCATTTTTGAGCATGCAAGTTTGTGTTTTTATTCACACATGCAGTACTGAAAAGTAAAGTACGAGAGACTAGAAATGCAGGTAAAATAAATTACAATAAAAGCGTACCTAGATGGTATTCCCATCATTTTTAATTGAAACTCAAAATGCATGTGAGAGCATTTTATGTAAAGCGGGGAAATAAGGTTTCAATGATCTACCAAATCCTAAATCGAATCTAGGATGGTTTAATTAAGCAAAACATACTAAGTTTAGTATATCTCCAAGGTATCCAAAAGGTTGGGAGGAAGAAGCAGGTTCATACTTCCCTCTCTCTGCCTTGTGAAAAGCGTCGAACTCATTTAAACTTACCATGTTGCATAATAATTCATCCTGTAAATACCTCTAGTGTTCAATGAACATCGGTGTTTTAATTATCCCTAAGAGCAGGGTAATTATCATTTGTCATTTAGCAGGGTAATTATCATGTAATTATCATTTGTCATTTAATTTGAGATTTATGTGGGTGAAGACTGTTAAAAGGGGCAAGTTGATGCTATTAAGACACTTAGCCAATTTCAGCTTTAACTTGGGCTTGTAGTGTTTTAAAGGTGTTCAATTTCTAGTCACATTCATTTTTTTAATACTCATTTAACCAAATTTGATTTAGCTTAGGTCACTACTAAGCCCGTAAGATCCCGGTGGATACGTTAGTAATTTTTGAAAGAAATTGAATTTTAAGTGATAATAATTCATCATCAAAATGTTTGAATGTCATTTGAACACCAGATAGGGGTATTAAATTAGTGGGTTATTAATATCCAAAATCATACCCCTAAGTCTAAAATAATTTATTATAATAGATCTCCCAAATTTTAATGATTTAAGAAATTGCAAATTTATCCTTTGATTAAGAAAAGTGAAATTGGTTTCTACCAATTGATTCCTTATGTTTCAATCATCTGAACATGTTAATTAAGATCAAAGATTACCCATTTCACTTTCTTGAATTAAGTCTAAATGTTAATTAAGACCAAATTTCCAAAATTATACCATTGCCCCTAAGACTCTATAACTTCATAATTCATCAAATTTAATTCAAATTACTTTGGAATTTTTATTTTAACTCACTCATGGGTCAATTAAGACATGAGAGGAGAAAATGTAATCTTTCAAAATTTAATTTAATTTATATAATTATTTACATGCAAAAATAAGATTTTTTAAAGAAAATCCAATAACTTGACCAAGGCAAAGATTTATCACTTAAAATTTTTATTTAATGTAAACTTAGACTAGAGAACCACTTGGACCAAATTTCATGATTGTTTGAGTTTTATTTGAATTACTTGAGTTTTATTTGAATTACTTTATTTGAATTACCAGAATTATTTTAAGTTCTGGAGTATTAATTAATTATGAAATATTTTTAATGTGAAAAATTAGGTTTTGCCTATTTATTAAATCTCTCTAAGGTCAAAAAACCTAGAGAAATAAATTTCATATTTTTATGATTTTTCTTTGAATTATTAGAATTATTTTAGTGAGAAATTAAGGAAAATCATTTTTTAGCCTTTTAAAAAATGTTTTAAGCTTTAAAATTCAATATCTTCACTTAGAAAATTAGAAAAAATATTCTAGTTACTCCTAAGTGCTTAGGAAATAATTTAGAACTTTTCCATGAATTTTATTAATTTTTTATTATTTAAATATTTAAGATATGCTTAAAAATGAAAATTTTATTTTAGTTACAATTTTATTTTTAGGAAATTCCTCTAGTCACAGAGAGCTCTCAAAACTAATTTCAAAAATTTTTGAGTTTTATTTTAATTATTATGATTATTTAAGTGTTAAAAATGACATTTAACTTGGAAAATCATATTTGGTTATCAAATGAACTCAAAATGTTTTGATATTTTTATGGAGAGTCCTATGAACTTTAATTTATAGTGCAGGATTAAAAGTAAGTCATTTAGATGTTTATTTTTCCCAAATTAATTTACTTTGTGCTTTAGGATTTTGTGAAAATAAGATGTGTTTTTAATGACTTAGCCCATGATAAATTTTTCCTAGGGTTCCCTGATCACAATAAACTTGCCAAAATTTTCTTAAATTTTTCTAAGTAACATGCTAATTATTATAAAAAATTTTCCAAATTAGATGCATAAACTTGAAAAATATGGATCTTTGTCTAGGGGTCTCCTCTGACTTTGGAAAAATCAGGAAATATCCCACATGACAGAGGCAACAACATGCCAAAATATCAAGTCATGCTCAAATATTTGAATGCATGGAGAATCAAAATATTCAAAATAATATTTAATTAATTAAAAATAAAATATGCATCAAATAAAATTCAAACCATTTCCACATTGTTCTCCTCTATTCATTGAACACTAGTATATTTTTATTTTATTTTTGTGATTTTTTTATGCAAAGATATGATTTTCAAAGTTATGGGCGTGGCGTCCATTGGTTCGACGCCGCCATGCACCTCAGCGCTGACTCGGCCCGTGGTTCAAGTATGAAGGAGTTGTCTGGCTTGATCTCGTATGTCCATCCAATACATGCTCAATCGAAAAAACTCCTCGTCATTGTCCCCGATAGCCAAAACCCGTGACCGTTAACCTTAAAACTTTAATATATCACTCATTTCTCAACCAAATGACCTCGGGTTTGATCTTATAGACTCTTCAAAGTGAGATGTAAACATGCCATTAAATTAGATTTATGTAAGTGTAGAATCAAAAAAAGCTCGGGACAGTGGGGAGGTTTGTACCTTTGCTATGAGAAGGGAAGCTTCAATTAGAGCTGCTCCACACATTCATGGAGGTCCAAGGAGGCTAGGGATTGAGCCTCTTGCTGTGGTGTAATGTCTAGACCCAAATTCAATCAAGGCCAAATTTGGGTGTTGATCAAAGTCTATGGTAGAGGCTCTCTGTGAGGGGGCTTTTATGGGGCTTTATCTTCTTTCACTATGGTGAAGGTATGGGTATATTTAAATGAGATTTAGGGCACTGTGGAGGTGTGGTGGAGAATGTCCTGTCTCTGGCAAAAATTTGAACTAAAAAACTGAGCTTCGGCGATGGGAATTAGGGCAAGTGGTGTTTAGTTTGCACTGAGGAGGTCTTAGAGAGGCTGTGGGAGCAATCTTACAAGGGTTCCTTAAGAAAATTTCAGCACCCTTATGTTGGTATTAGAGGTGAGGTTTTATAGCCATGGCAGGAGAGGGGAGCTGAGGGCCTGACCTTGGGTGCAAAAGTTTGCTAAGGTGGTGGGCTAAGAAGCTCTAAACTTTAAGTAGGTTGAGCAGGCCCCTAGGGTTGAGATTTGGTTTGATTTAGGATGGCGGCCCTTAGTTTTAAGCTTCTATGGCGACTAAACCTGCCGGCAGGGCCAGGGGAGGTGACTAGGAGGTTAGGTAAGCCAGTGGGAGGGTTAATTATATTTAACCCTTAATGACAAGCGATGATGGGGGAAAGTGGGAGAAATTTTTGGTTAGGCCCATAAATGGGCATGAATCCATTAATTTAGGGCTCCAATGGTCCATATCTCACCATGGATGGTCCAAGGGGGTTTAGCCTGGTCCATGGAGTGTGCTTCGTGGCTGTGGAGTCATAAATTTGGTGACTTAAGGGTGGTTAGGTCAATTTTGGTGTATGGGTCCAATATGGGTTCAAATGGCCAAAAGTTGGGTTTATAGTTTGGGTTAGGCTAGCCATGATTTTGAGCCCAATTGATTGACTAACATTGTGTAGATGATTGTAATGAATATTTTTTGGTGAAGGGTTGAAATGATTTTGAGTTCAATTGGGGGTTTAATTTGAAGGATTTGGTCAATTTGGGCATGTTGGGCTAGAGTTGGGTCTAGGTTGGGCTAGGCTTGGGCTAAGTCAAAATTCATTGTTAAAAATGTTCTATGGGAACATCATGAAGAGTTTTTAACATAAATTGGGTGTCAATTTTGGGGTTAGGGCAATCAATTTGGTGGAATTTGGGGACATAGCCAATTTAAGGCAAATTTGGGGATTTTTGGAATTTGGTTAAAATTGAATGAAATTGAGGCTTCAAAAATTCCTCTTTACCAAGGCCAATTGAAGCTCAAATTTGATGTTTAGGAATGTTATAAAGAGTTTAGGATTCAAATTGGGGCAAATTGAGTAGGCTATGAGGTTCAATTTGGTGGGATTAAGTCATACGACCAAAATTGGGGGTTTGACTTAGATCAAATTGAGCTCAAAGAATGGGCCAATTAGGCTTGTATTTGGTTTATATTGGTCATATTAAAGGTGGATTTAAGTTTAGAATTAAAATTGATTTAAGTTTAGAATTAGGATTTAAGTTTAGAATTAAAATTAAAGAAAATTGGGCTCAAATTGATGGACATTTGAGGTGAATTTGGGAAAGTTGGGCCTTTAAAGGCAATTTGGGGGTTTTGGTCAAAATGGTAAAAAATGGTCAAATTGGGTTCAATTGGAGGGTCTAAATTGGTTTTAGAAACATTTGAAGTGATGTTTGAGGTTTTGGGAAAGCTTGGGGTGCTAAGGGTATTTTTGTAATTTTGGAAATTGGGTTTGTTTGTAATTTGGGATATTTGGGGGGGTATTTTGGTAAATTTGGCATTTTTGGGTAACATGGATATTTTCGAATGATTTGAAATAATTTTCAAATAAATTTGGATATTTTGGGTGAATTTGAGGATTTTGACCAAATTTCGGGTTCCTAGGGTATCTAGGTAATTTGGGGGGATTTAGGGGCAAAGGGCCAAAAGTTTGATATTTTGGTAGAATTGGGGTATCAACCACCATACATAAGCTATGGACCAATGGAATCCCCATTAGGGTCCTCTATGTACTGGTCTTAGCTAAACCCCACCCTAGGGCCAATGGGTTTAAGGGACCATCTACATGAGTCTCCCAAAAGATCAAGGGATTAAAGTCAAGAATTTTTGGGTTTAGGGTTGTGAGTGATTATGAGTGAGAGTGATTCTAAGTGAGTGAACAAGCTCCAGACTAACACCCAAAGTCAACCCTAAGGTCAATCAGTCCTATGGGGACTCATCTTGAGCTTCCTTATACTGACCCCACCTACTAAGTGCTAGAGGTTAGGACCAATATTTGAAACTTCAAGTTGAGCAAAGAGGAGTGTAGAATTTCTAATGTTGAGGGTTCTTTTTCTAGTTTTCTAGGAATAGTGAACAAGAAAGTCCTATGGCTAGACTCTAGAAACTAAACCTCAGCCAAAAGTGAGGTCAACAAATGGACCCCTAATAGGTATGGAGTGCTGGGCAAGCACACCGCACATATTTGCATTGACCGATGAGATCAACAAAACCAACACAGACTCTTAAGTCAACAGACCAAGAAGGAGGTATAGAATGATGTGTGCTATTTTTTTTGGGGAATTAGCAAGTGATTATCTGATCATAATCAAGGAGTAGAATCTCTCGCTGGGGATTGAAGAGTGGGTTTCAAATTATCAAGTTTTGGGTGTTTATAGAGGATGGGAATCAGTATGTAGGTGCTAAACCCAAGATGGGAATTGAAATTTGGGTATCACTCTCAAAAGGTAGGGTCAAAATTTAGGTACCTAACTCGAAAGGAGGGAATCATAATTTAGGCATTGGCCCCGAGGTGAGAGTTGCAATTAAAGTGTCAATCTCAGAAAGAGAGTCAGAAGTTAGGGACAGATATCTAAAAGAAGAAATCAAAAGTTAGGAGCTGATTCTAAAATGAGAATTGAAATTTAGGTATCAATCTTAAAAAAGGATCGGAAGTTAGGGACTAACCTCAAAGAGAGGGATTCAGAAGTTAGGGATTGATTCCGAAATGAGTATTGAAAATTAGGGATCAATCTCAAAAAGAGGATCAGAAGTTATGGACCGACCTCAAAAGAAGAAAATCATAACTTAGGGGCTGATTCCAAAATGAGAATAGAAAATTAGGGATCAATCTCAAAAAGAGGATCGGAAGTTAGGAACCGACCTCAAAAGGAGGGAATCAGAAGTTAGGGATTGATTATGAAATGAGAATTGAAATTTAAGGATCAATATCAAAAAGAGGATCAGAAGTTAGAGACCGACCTCGAAAGAAGGGAATCAGAAGTTAGAGACTGATTCCGAAATGAGAAATGAAATTTAGGGATCAATCTCAAAAAGAGGATCGAAAGTTATGGACCAACCTTGAAAATAGGGAATCAGAAGTTAGTGATTGATTTTGAAATGAGAATTGAAATATAACAAAGAGTTTGTGGTGTTGAACCCATATATGTGTGTTATGTGAATAGGTTGACATTAGTGAGGAAGATATGTGGAATTCTGTGAGATTTAGTACTGATAAGGACAGTCGCGCTACGCGAGCAAAGAGTAAGAGACCTCCAAAATCGAGAGAATCAACTCAACAGATTATTTATTTTCTTTTCTTATATTTTCTTTTCTTATTGTTTTTAACACATTTAATTATCAAAATATGTTTTCAAAATTTTTTTTTTAAAATATGTTCAATGATTTTTTTTCTTCAAAAGAGTACTTTATTTGAATTTTATTATTATCAAGTTTTTTTGTGTCTTCTTTGTTCATTGTAGTCCCAAACCAACGTATGGCTCTGTGGATTTTATCCATCACACAAGAAGGGAAACTGAACAAACAAAAAAAATTTGGAAGGAGATTTCATTAATCTGCTCCAATAAGTTTTACAGGTTGAGTGCAGGCCAAAGCCTCAAAAAGTACAGTTATGTTGATTGCATCAGAGTACATCCAAAAGTATCCCATGCTGAGTACATATCATAGACTGAGTATGTCTAATACATATCATATCTTCTATGATGAAATGCAATAAAAAGGAATCCTCTAAGTGTCTGTCTCTGGTGGGGCAAGCTCCTGATTGAGCCGACCTACTAAGCCATGCTCCAGGACAAGGGCTCCCTTTGCATGTGCTTAGGGGTGCAACCCTCTCATAGCTCGTACATTAGTAGTTCTTCCAGCTCCGAGTCCGACCATAATCCATATGACATTTTTGCTATCATCCATTCATCAAAAAGTCATGGACACCCTATGGTGTCGCACCCCTGGGATGCAACATTTGGCGATGTCTGCTCCGTTTCCTTTAAGAACCAACACTGAACCTATTGGTAGTGGAATCTCCATGGGTCCTCTGAACTTGTCAGGGCCAATGATATCAATATCTTTTCCAAATAGGATGTTGCTCTTGCTCATGAAAGAGACCGTACAAAAAGGCCACAAAAAATCATGATGGTCAATGTGCAGGGGTATGCAGTCACCTTCATCATATATGTTGATGATACAACTATTGAGAATACAGTCAGCTGGAAGTATGCTCCATCAAGCCATTCTCTTAATCATCCATTTTATCATGGGAGGTAGTGGGTCCACTTGATTGTGTCTCAGAATCCCAAGAGGATTTCCTTGTTTGTCTTTAGTGAAGTTTTAATAACAGCCACATTATATGTTGATCCTGCCCTTTCCACACATCCATTTTTGTGGCTTGGAATAGGTTCTTTCCATCAGAAGGTCTATTCAACCTTTGTCTCTCAGATCAAAGATGCAGTCTAGAATACTTCTTTCATTGCTTTTGGAGAAGACCATGGAATATAGCTCCAAGCCTTCTAGTATATTAATGAACCTTCCTTGAACTTCTTCATAGAATTCAAAATCCCTTTTGTTTACTTTAATCATTTTATAGTGTTTTACCGTGGAGACGATCGACGGATGTCGAGGATACTCCCTCATTTTAATATCGGTAAGAATCCAAGTTGGTGTTGTTTCTATCTGCAACAGAATGTATGACTCTATATCCAATGGGATATATGGCCTTGTATCCAACGGGACATATGGTTCCCCTATTGGGTAATTGTTGGGTAATCATCGGTCTGAAATCCATTGTCAGTGGACGCGTACTCCTCCAAAGTATTGTAGCGCTCCAGGTGGAGGACATTGTAGTCCAGGCACTCCACAAATGCCTCTATAGCTGATGTACGTGCAAGTATCTCAGCGTTGCATGTCAGTAACCCGTACAAAGAAGATCTGAAACTGGAGGTATATCCGACTCTGTAGTGAATATAGACTCATTGTCTATAGCAGGTAGGTTGGAATATTTCTCTCTCATGCCTGGATCAGAGATATTCCCCTCAGGAATAGGGGTGAGCAAGTTTTCCACCTCTTTATGGCGTCTTCTTTCTTCACGTAAGAAAACCCTATGCTTTTGGTGGTTGGCATTTCTGCACTGAGTTCTCCGCAGCGGTGCATATGGTAGTCTTTCATCATTGTGAGTGACCATGCCCCCGGTTGGTGTATCTATCATGGACGACAGGCGACTAGTCCCCTCCATCGGGTCTTGCTGTACTATCAAATTTTTTTCTTTTCATTTCAGCAAAGAATTATCTCTGGTGCTTACCCTTAGTAGCAATGGCAATGCTTCTTTTTCTTAACGGCTAACCACATCCATCAGAGGACCCTCATAGTCAATGTCGACTTAACTAAAGTCCATGTCGAAGTCTATGGTGCTGCCCTGCGACGCCCTTTCCTCATTGAGTGCAAGGTTCCAGCCATCTTTAAAAGCAAAGATCAGTCTCTAGCCTGACATTTCTCTGCAAACGATAGGAAAAATATCAATGAGCTGATACTTAACATGAACAAGAACAAAACAAAGTATTTATTAAAGAGCATTTTAATTTATGTTGATGAGAAAATTATTTATTCATGTATATATTTTGTTTAATTTAGTAGAATATCAATTTTTTTAAAAAAGAGAATTAAATTGTATAATTTCAAATATTTTCATTAAATTGAGGTTAATTTTATTACAAAATTTTAGACCTGGTCACAGATGTTTGGCCAAACAAATAATCCCAGAACAATCAAAATTTCAAAATTTCAAATCAAGCGATGACAAGTAATGTTAGGTTGTGGATTATTTCTTCAGGTATTGTCCGTTGATTGGAAGCATGGGTCTCTCACCACGGAAATCTACTAGCTGATAGGCTCCTCATGTGTAGACCTTTTCTACTACAAATGGTTCCTCCCAAGTTGGCTTGAATTTTCCACCTATCTTGTGACATGCAAGAATGGGTCTTTTAAGCACGAAGACAAGGTCACCAACTCTGAATGCGAAAAAGATCACTAGTTTTAAATGTCATTGGGCAAACCAATTTGTCATGGGCTTGTATCCTCTTCGCTTGATAAAACTCCAAATATTGTTGTGCTTCTAATCATTTTCCTTCAAAACTCTCTAGTTCTTTAAGTCTGAGTTTTGCACTTTCTTCTGTTGTAAGATGGTTGACAACAACAGCTCTAAGAGACAACTTCTGAACTTCTAATGGTAGTACGGTCTCGGACCTGTACATGAGCATGTAGGGTGTGCACTAAGTGGGAGTCCTGAAAGTTGTCTGGTAGGCCCACAAGGCTTCTAATAATTTGTTGTGCCAATTGCCAATCTTGTGCCAATCTCTTTTATTTTTATCCAGTGTTTTCTTTAAAATCTGTACCAATGTCTTGTTGAAGGCTTCGACTAAGCTATTTGCCCTAGGATAGTAAATTTTAGAATATCTCTAGTATATCCCATGTCGTTTGACTAATTTGTTGATTTTGGTGCTTTTGAAGGCTATCCCATTATAGTAAATTATTCTTCGCGGTATTTTGAAATGATAGACGATTTGGCTTTTGAAGAACTGAAGGATGTGCTGTGCCGCAACCTCTCGTAACAACACTGATTCTGCCCATTTGGAGAAGTAATCTGTAGCGGCAAGTATAAATCTGTGTCCTTTGGAAGACGGAGGGTCTATTGGACCTATTATGTCTGTGACCCAACACTCGAATGGCCATGAGGGGACTGTTGGGAGTAGCACATTTGGAGGTTGGTGCAAGACCACCCCATGCACTTGGCCTGGTGACATCTTCTAGCTGCATCCATGCAGTCGGGCATCATTGCTGACCAATAATATCCGAGTCTCTTGATCATCATTTTCATCTTCGGACTGGTGAGCGCCACACAATTTGACATGTACTTTTTTAACAATATTTTGTGCTTCTGTTTTGCTTAAACATTGTAGCCTCATTTGGTTGAATGATCTTCTATAGAGAACATCTCCTATTAGAGCATATGACATAGCCCTTTTTGTGATGTGGTGTGCTGCTGACTTGTCTTTCAACAGCTTTCCAGTTTATAAATATTCTATCAATGGCTTGCACCAATCTTCGTTGATATACCACAATCATCATTTCTTTTTCTTTTCTAAGCTTGTGTAGATTATTAAGGTCAACTTGAGACAAAATATGTCTTCCTCGTATGATGTCGATGGAATCCTCTAGGGAACATGCTAATTCCTGTGCAAGTTTTGCTAGAGCATCAGCATGGGCATTGTCTTCTTGAGGAATCTAGTAAAAAGTTACGTTGCGAATCTGCTCAAGCAGCTTCATTGTCTACTGTGGTATTCTGCTAACCTTGGTTTTAAAATCTTGTATTATCCAGTGACTTGCTGGATGACAAGTTGAGAGTCACCATAGATGGTAATATCTGTTATATCCATTGAGATTGCCAACTCCAACCCGACTCTTCATATTCGGCTTCATTGTTGGTGCATGGCTCTGTCAAGTGATAGGAGAGCCTTAGCATACCGCTATCTGGCGTGATAAAGATCAAACTAAACCCTACTTTGCCTGGTATAATTGTGCCTAATCCTTTGTCTTTTTTGGCTGATGAAGCTCCGTCAAAGTACACCTTTCAGCTTTGTGCGTTGGAGAATTTCATTTGTAATACTTGTTCATTTAGTAACTCGTCATTAAATGGGGACCCAGCTTGAAGTGGGAGTGCAACGAGAAAGTCTGCTAAAATCTTTCCCTTGATAGCATGGAGGGGAACAAAAGTTATATCAAATTGCAATAAAATCATTGACCATCTTGCTAGACATCTAGAGAGTATTGGTTGGGTCATCAAATATTACAACAGATTAACTTTCGAGATTAGGGTAATCTTATGAGAAAGCATGTAATGTTTAAGCTTTTGGGAGGCGAAAATCAAAGCTAGACATAACTCCAGACAATGCTTCTCAATAGGTGGATACCTTAATTCCGACGGTATTAGATGACAACTCAAGTAGTACAGTGCGTTTTCTTTACCCTCGTCATTGACTTGCGTTAAGAGGGCTCCAAGAGAGTCGTCTAAGGTCGGGGTATAAAGTATCAAAGGTTTCCCTCAGATAGGGGCTTCCAAAATAGGAGGTGCCATTAAATATTGTTTAACATCCTCAATGGCCCGCAGGCATTTTGCTTCCTAAATAAATTTGGAGTCCTTTTTAATTAATGCCGAGAAAGGCTGACACCTTAAAGGCTGCCTGAGAGATTAGAAATAAAGCGTCTAAGATATGCCAACTTTCCTTGGAAGGAACATAGTTATTTCAAGATTTTGGGAGGAGGCATTTTCAAGATAGCTTTAATCTTATCCGGGTCGATCCCGATTCCCCGATGATGGACAATGAATCCCAAAAATTTCTTGTAAGTAACGCCGAAGGTGCACTTTAAGGGATTCATCTCTAGTTCATATCATCATAACCGTTCGAACACAATCCTCAAATCATATAAATGGTTTATTTTCATTTACTTTTGATGACCAAATCATTCACATAGCATTCCACCTGGTTATGAATGAGGCCTTCAAAGATCTTTGTCATAGCTCATTGATATGTTGCTCCAGCGTTCTTCAACCCAAACAACATAACTGTGTAGCAGAAGATTCCGATTGGTGTTCTAAAGGCTGTTAGTGCTGCTTCTTGAATGGTTGAGCCATCTTGATTTGGTTGTACCCCAACGATCCATCCATGAAGGAGAAGATTTCATGCGTTGAAGCGATATCCACCATCATTTATGGTATCGGTAATGGAAATTTGTCTTTTGGACACACTTTATTTAAATCTCTAAAGTTGACACAAAAACGTATTTGTCTATTTTTCTTCTTAACTGGCACTATGTTGGCTAACCAAGTGGGGTATTGCTCTTCTTTTACAAAGTTAGCGTCTATTAACTTTTTCACCTCGACTATGACTTGTTGTTCTATTTCGAGGCATATTCTCCTGGGAGCTTGTTTTACTGAGGTTATATTTTTGGCTACCCTGAGTTTATGAACAGCAACCTTTGCTGACAGTCCTGACATGTCATCATAACTCCATGCGAAGCAATCTTTGAACTCTGTTAACAGTTTGATGAACTCTAAAGATTCTTTATCAATTAGTGGAGAACTTATAAATGTAGGTCAGGATCGTTCTTCGGTCCCGAGGTTAATTTCCTTCAATTCATCGACAGTTGATTTAATTTTCTCCTAAAATTCTTGTGGAGCATCTTCTATTAGCTGATCAATAGAGTCATCCTCTATATCAAGGCAGTCCTCTTCCAATTCACTAGTAACAACCATGCAAAATTCTGAATCATTTTTTGGTCCAACTGTACCAAATCTGAGACCCTCTTTCGAGTTGGAAGTTTGACTTCTAACATCCCATAATTTTTTAAAAAGTTGTAGTTTATCTTTTCGCATTTGTTTTGGAAAATGTGCATATTGAATTAACTTTTGTACACAAGGTAAAAAGTAACCAAAAGGGAATTCCATTAATTTATTAGGATCATCATCCAAATTTACATGGTTTTTAAGATTAGTAGAAGTAGAAGCGCGATAAAACTTCATCAGCTTTGAACAAGCGCTACGGACTTCCTTGGCCTCTAAACTCTCGACCTTTTGAGGGAGAATCGGAGTAAGGGTTAGGGTGTTCACATAGTGGTTTATCTGATCATACATCCTCTCATATTTATTTTTCTCCACGTCTTGTAAGGATATCTTGTACTGAGGTTTCTTCTATTTTGTCATCATTATTTCATCTTCAGAACTGTCTTCATCACCAATGTTGATGGTTGGCCTAGTCCATTCAACAATTAAATTGGTTCTTCCTCATCCACGTCCTCAGCCTTGACCTTGAGTACGTGAACTAAAAGAACCCCCACCAATTTTCTGCAAACAAGTTGCAAAAAAATGCTGAAGCGGAGTTGAATGGCTTCCTCTTTGTAATTCTTCTGAATTTTCACTTTTGCTTGTCATAATATCATGAGAGAAGATAGTTTTTTTGGAGGCACGTAGTAGGTGGCATCTTCATGAATACCAACTTCATGAGCTGAAAACGATTGTAGATCCCCTTGATGCAATGCTCTTGATGCTCTTGTCCCCTTGTCCCTCTTTGTAGTACTTGATGCACTAGTGTAGAGATGATGGAACCATGTTGTGTTCATGAATCCACGGTCGACCAAGTAGAGCGTTGAAAGAGGTCTCGACGTCGATGATATGAAATTTAATTATTTTTACGAGTTCTCTAACCTTCATAAGCAATGTAATTGATCCAAGGGCTCTCTCTCCCTTTTGGTTGAATCCTCTTAGCATCATTTTATCAGCTGTAAGTTCCTGAGCTTCAATGTCCAAATAGGCCAATGTCCGTAGACTCTTCAAGTTTAGGGATGCTCCAGAATCTACTAAAACTCTAGACAACACACATTTGTTGATGTTAACGGAGAAGTAGAGTGGACAGTTATGATTGCGGTACTGAGCAAAAAATCTTCATTTGTAAAGGTTACCCCAGGCTGTTCTTTCGAAGAGCAAACTTCATCAAAGGATGTGCTGGCCAACTGAACTTAACAAATCTCTGGGTGAAGCAAGGCTGTAACCAGAGACACTCATTTCCTTTGACAGGATTAAAGCATCGTAGATGCTTAATCTGGCAAGCAATTTCTTAAAATGAGCTAGCACATTGTAATCCACTTTGTATGATCCTCCAAATTTCTCTTGGTTATGTGGTTCTTCCATTGGCGGAGGTGGAGGTAGAACTTTTCGAGTTACTATCTTGTTTTCTTTATCTGTTTGAGCTATTCTTGGGGGTAATACTCTCCCGCTCCTTAAGTTTACTTCTGTAATTTCTCATTCTTGATATATCATTGTCGAAACTTCTAGTGTTTCTTCTTTATCGGAAATATCTAAGTTGATGGCGACCGGTGCACCGTGGAGCTTGAGGATTAGTTTCTCACTTTTGGTGCTGTCGTAAGTGGTATTATCGATGTCTTCTTCAGTCTTGTTAATGAGTTCATTGGACTCAAGTATGATTTGAGGATCATTGGATCATATTTGAGGATCATTTTGGGAATCGAGATCAAAGTTAGATTGATCATAACCGATTACATCATCACTAGAAATAGTTAAAACGTAGCCGAAATTACAATTATTATATTCATAAGACCCCATAGGGGTAAAAAAATAATCTTAAGGATTCAAGGGTTTTCTTCCCCAAATTTGAGTCAACTAATCTAGTAGATGCATCCCCTATCCTACTCCCCGTGCTATCAATCTTTGTAGTGGTGTTCTTCTTCTTCTTTGTCTTTGATGATGAAGGATCTCCTGATGAAATCTTCATCTCAGGCTTGGCAGGCTGAAGACCCTAAATGGAGGCTTGCCTTGATGCATTTTTGATTTGGTTCAATATTTTCTTGAACTTGTTCCAAGTCGCACTCCATCCATCTTTTTCGGTATACGGGTCAATCGGGGAGACTGGCTCTGCTGAAATCATATTTATGGAACCTTTTTGAGGTTCTTTTAAATATTCTTTCGGGATCATTATATTCCCTTCTTTAAGGTTCTTACTGACAAAACATTCTTCTATAGTGTGCCCTAGTAATCTGTGACACGGGCAATAATTTGGTTGATCTTTCTTTCTTGTCGACCTCTTCAACTTCAAGTTTCTTTGGATCTAGTAGTCTGAACTCAGGCTTCTTCGTCAAACTTCTAAACATCTTGGGTACTTCTTCATTTTTAAAGGAATACACTACTTTCTGTCGTTGTGCCAAAGATATTCTATTATTCTCTACCTTATGTGATCCTCTCTGAGGCGATTGCTGGCTAGACTGACCATACTGTCCTGTTTGTTGTTGGGTGTGCTGTGATGATGACTGAAGTGGATTTTCTGCATGTATCTTCATTGGTATTTTTTCTTTATTGACAGATGCCACAGTTATGGACTTCTTTTCAAATATTCTGGTTGCTTTGGATTTCTTGTGAGAATCCATAAGTTTAATTTCTTCTTGAAGACTGATGACTTTACTAAGTGCTTCTCGAAGGATTTAATCATGAGTCCCTTAAGCATGAAAGCTACCGACCCATGGATGCTTTTGAGCAAGATCTCGATCACGTGGTGTTCCTGTAGCTGAAGTTCACATTTCATGCTAAGGTTTCTCCACCTCAATATGTAACCCATGAAAGTCTTGTTGGGCTTTTGCTTTTCCATCATGAGATCTCCAATAGACACATGATGTTGTGCTTCAAAAAATCTCTTCACAAATAATTGTTCCAATTCAGCGAATGTCTTAACAGATCCATTGGGCAAATTGACATGCCAATCGAAAGCAATCTCTGTCAGGCTGCTGACAAACTGTTAGAAGAGTAAAGCTTCGTTACCTCATGTGTTGCCACAACTGGCTTGAAAATGTGCTATCTGGGATTTCTAGTCCAATCAAATATCTTAAGGTTTGGGGACATGAAACCCTTAGGGAAGGGTACGACATTGAATTCTTCCAGGTACGGTCTACCCTTTAAAGCTAATGCACCACCCTTAGATTGGGTTAAGGCCTCCCGAACTTGTTCGACCATTTGTTTAAATTCCTTTTCCAGCATGGCGCTTGATGGAGAATCCTTCTTTTGCTGCTCATCTCTATTAGCTGAAGTAACTTCTCTTCTTTCATCTGTGATATGTATAATCTCTGGTTAGTTGACCTCTAGAGAGGCTAACTATGGTACTTGAGATTGTCCTTGAATAGTGGCCATGGTGGTCATGGCTGCGGCCATCTCTTCTATCCTTTTCTTCAGTTGGTTGAACTGCTCATCCCTTAGGAAGATAGACCTACGCAGCTCATCTACAACATTCTCTTCGATGAGAGGTTGAGCATCGCGCTTAGATGCGACAGCTCTGGTTTCAATGACATGGACATCCATGAAATATTTCTCAAGGTAATTGTTAAAGTCAATATCTTCATCATCATCCATGGAGACTTCATGTTCTTGAGCCAACTCGGAAATCTTGACCCTGAGCTTTTCAACCTTTTCTTTGATCATTGATTCTTGGATTGTCTTAAGATCTTGAGGACCCTGCTGGACCTCCCCTACTTGTTCCTTTATCTTGCTGGCAATCGCTGCAAAAATATCAGATATTTCGGACCCTGACTTCATTCTATGACCTTCCCCTACGGGCTTACTGGACTGTATTGGCACAATGACCTTGGGGATCCATACCTTCCTTTTTCTTTGACGGTGATGTCTTGAGATGGAGTGCCTCAGCAAAAACATCAGTATGTCGAGGAAAGCTATGCTCCCCATGTTGCAGACCAGACACAGTACTGGGCAATCTCTTAGTCTTATCCTTTGGGACTTTAGGAACATCTTTATAGTGGGTGATTGGTAGAATTCTTGGACCCAAACATGACTTAAATGCTCGATGGCCTGTGGATCTAACAACGGTGGAATTGGTAGTAACAATGGTGGCATCAACTCTACTCCCCGAATGGAACCAAACAGGAATGCAAGCAGGCAAAACATCAGATGATTTATAGGATCGTCTGACAGATCTGATGTCCTTTAGGATTTATTTCTTCATGCAAGGGGATACTACATGTACCACTCATATAAGTAGTTCACTAACTGAACAACCTTCTTCGGCAACTAGCCTATTAAAAATTGATGCTGGTTTTTTATATGTAAGGATTTATGAAGTTGACACCACTACAATGCCAAAAACTTGATCCTTGTAGGAAAAGTAAGTTGTGTAAAATATATATAATTATAGGCAATTAATAATGGGATTCTATGTAAGTATACGTATCATTATCAAGTAATAAAGGACTTTTTATTTAAGCTATAAATATCGATCCCACAGGGAAGGTGTAAATTGGAAATGATAAGTTTTACTGGGAAATTTACAAAAAATCAAACAAAATCACTATCACTAATTTCAAATGTTGAGATGTTATCAAAACTAAAGAGATGTTATCAAAACTATGTTATCAAAACTAAAGTACTTAACTATTAGGAAAACAAAAATGCAAAATTAAAAAAATACTAACTAATCTACTAATTATGTTTATGTAATGAAAATTTCTTATGTGAAAAAACAACCTTTCCACTACAACGAGGTTCTGGTGAAATGATATGATATAAATGTTTATAATATGTATTGTGCCAAATAGGAGCAATTATAATTCTCTACCCTAATATAGTGCATAGAAAATCATTGGCTAATCTTAGGTTTAGTCCCTAAATTCGTGGCTAGACTAGGAGGATACCGGCTTAGCTCCCACTTCCCTTCACCTAAAGGCTAACTCTTGCTTTAGTTTTTAAACACTAAGAACAAATTGGGGATTTTACTCTGTCACCCTAAAGATTCTTCAATTCTACACCCAACAAAGAATATTTCCCTATTTATTTGCACTTAATTCCATGAATGAATTTCTCCTCCATGAAATGAAATGTGATCCTCACTCTGTTGTAGAACTCATACTCCATTTCTCGGATCATATGTTTCACAACATATTTTAACAATTTAACTGACAAGATCAAAATATAAATTAAGTTTGGAGTTGAAAAATCATCACAATTTATTTTAAATCACTGATGGACTCCAATATGGTGGTGGAACGAAGATGGATTATGAAGAATGGCAAAAATGGAGCATGGTTGAACGTTTTAGAGCAAAAAGGAGTCCATTTCCTGATGAATTTTGACCTTAAATAAAGCCCAAGGTCGGTTCTCTAAGAGGTGCCTCCAAAAACTTTCTAGAAATGGGGGCTGAACCACCTTTGGCACCGTCGGCGCTGAGTAAAAATTTCAGCTATTTTTTGTTCTGCGCGGTCGACGCTACCCTTGGCATGGTCGGTGCTGAGTACTTCTTCAAAAATGTCATCTTGACTCCAAATTCCATCCTTTTTGCTTTCTTTTTGCTTTAAGTCCTAAGAATCAAAAACCTACAATAAAACATCAAAAGACCTTCCGTTAAGGTGCAATATCACCAAAAATAAATATAAAATATGGGTCTAAAAATGAATATTTTTTTGGTGTATCAATATCACAAAAACTTACATGTTACTTATCCTCAAGTAACTCCTCTACTACATAAAAATATGACTTATGGTAAAAAATTTAACTTCTAGACTTCCATATTTAAGCTCTCTAAACATAATAATATAACTTAAGAAAAATTCAAAACAACTCCAGTCAATACTAAAGGTGCTAGGATATTCAGTAATTAAGTCTAAGATTTCTGATCTTCTATTTATTTCAAGAAAAAATTGCAATTTATCATATTAAAGTCACTTATTAAAGTCACTTAGAAATATCATATTAAAGTCACTTAGAAAATTCTTATGAAAAAGAACTTTATAAAACTTTATTAATCATTAAGCTAATAGTCAAATAAAAAGTTTAGAAAATGTGTCTTAAGCTGATTCAAGTGAAGCCAATTTTTAATTAGGCATCTCCTCAAGCTTCTCCCCACATCTTTTTTCTTTTTCTATACTTTTCAGGATCATTTTTAATCCGCTTTTTCTTTTCTTTCTTGTTCTCTTTTTTTTATGTATGTGAGGATTACTATATCTGGATAACCTATAATGATTTTGAACTTCACTATCTTCTTCTTAAAGTTATAAACTTTTTATATTTCTTCACTTAACAAATTTATATTAACTTAAACTTAAAAATTATATATAAAGTTTAATTCTTTTCTTTTTACATGAATCTTTTAAGATTTTGAATATTTCAAAAATACAAATTCCTTTACTTAAAATAGAAAAACATAGCCTTATTCTCTTTTACCAAATATCTTAGTTTCTAGAATTAACCTTTATTATTGAAAATTTTTTACTTAAATTTACTATATATTTCGAAACATAAATACAGTTATCCACAGTTAACCCCTAATACCAAAGGTCATGTTAAATTTAAATTTTTTGAAAATATAGTTAAGTGAGGACAAATTAATTAAGTTATCTCTTTTCTTTTTCAAAATAATTTTTCTCCCCTCCAAACTTAATTTTTTTTTTAAAGATTTACATGAAAAACTTTAAAAATAAAAGGGTGAAAGAAAGTATTAAATACATAAAGAAAATTCATACCTGTTAAAGATTCTAATTTTTACAAATAAATTCTGAAATAGTGTAGGAGCTAATATGAAAGGCTACAAGGCTTAAAACATTAAATTGCACATAATATATATAAAATTTGCTGAGAAAGAGTTAATTACAATACATATAACAAAGTGCTAAAACTAGCAACTGAACTAAACTAAATTCTAAAAATGAAAACAATTTTACACATTACAGTTTCACATTTTAACATAACAACGAAGTTTCAACAATATCACAAAACAAACAATACATTCACAAAGTAAACCATTAAAAAACAAACAAACAAAAAGATTACCAGTCATCATCTTCTTCATCATTAACATCTAACTTCTGCTGCTGATATGGAGTATAAACAACGTGAATATGGAATTGAACTGTATGATCACCCCTCAGGTATTTCACTAAAGCATCATCATAAGCAGCATCATATTCAAACTTTTGGTGAATCAGATCATCTGTATGAGCATTTCTAGCCTCAATGTTTTGCATCTTAGAGTAAACTCCACCCTTTTGTAGCAGAGAATGAATGATACTGGCATCTATAAACATCTTCTAACTGATAAAACTCATTTATTTTTCTTAGAGTAACTCCACCCTTTTTTCTCGAACAAAAACAAAATCATCAGAAGCCTCCAGAAAGTTGGCATAAAATTCCATAACTATCCCATCTATCGCATCGACAGTAAAATAACAAAATTTTTCCCACTGTCGAATGGTAATCAATCGTTCAACTTCTCCTCCCAGATTTTTGAAACCTCGATTCAGAATCACTTTCTTATTTTCTCGAATATTATGAAATTGAGCACTAGCTTTAAAGCTAACAAACTTTTGCTCGTCATATTCTATTTTTCTTTTGCTCGATCTAGGTGCCATAAAAAATCTAGAAAATTTTGATAAAAATCTGAATAAATTCCAAAATTTTGAAAATTAAAATGTAAAGCACTTTAAACTTAGATCCACTAAGTAAAAGTTTTTCACCAAAGAATTTTCTCAAAATCTCTCAAAAAAAATCCAAAACTTTTGGATCTAGGCAATGTGAGAAAAATCTTTGGTGAAAATAAAAATTTTTTTCTTAAAGTGTAGCTCTTACATAAAGAAGTTCCTTTGCCTCTAAATCGCCTCAAATTCACCCAAAATCAAGCCCTAGGTGTGAAAACCGAAGGTTGAAGGTGAATTTAGGGGTAAAAATGGAGGTTTGCGGTGAAAATGACAAATTAAAGGGGTTATTACTGCTCTCGGGTCGAAGGCGGTGTCGGCACTGAAGGCCTGAAATTCAATATTTTGATTTTTTCAAAATTTTAATTTCCTTTTAATTTACTCCAAAGTTTTTTTAGTATTTTTAAAGTATTTTTAAACAATAACAATAAATCACAAATAAACATTCACAAACAACAACAAACTAACTTTTATATATGAAAATACACTTTTTACGAACACATTTCACAAATCACACATTCACACCTATTAAGCAAACTAATTATAAATCAGCGTCAAAATCAAGCCACAACACTAAACGTTGACACAAAACTATACACATAATAAAATTTCAAAATTCTAAAGCAAAAACAAACCAAACCAAATCAATTCAAATCCACACAATTACATCAAATACATAAAGGTTCTTATGCAAGTAGAGAATCCAAAGTCTTCAGTCATTCTGCTTCATCTTCAGTGCTTTCACCTCCTCTAATTTCTCCTACAGATTGGTAATGAACATATAGGTTGTAGAAGGATCGGTATGGGAATTGATCTGTCGAATTTTCTTCGATCCACCCATTTTCTTTAAACATCCAAATTAATCATACTTCAAAAGTTCCAATATGATCAAAATTTTCTTTCATTCTCCAATCAAGGTGATCAAAAAGGTACTTAAGATCTCCCCCTACATTCATAATACTCTGAAGTTGCCTTTAAATTTTTTTTTCAATTTCTTCTCCAAAGAAAGCAAACTTTCTACTATTGGTGGTATTAATGGAGTTAAAGCATGTTAAGAATTCATTTAGTGCTTCATTTCCATTATCAACATACTGATCATCAATAGGTATCATGGGCTCCCATGGTAGTAAAACTTTTCCCAACTTTCATATGGCACTTAGGATTGACTGCAAATCAGAAAAATTGTAGAAGGATTCCCAAGTTCATAAATTGACCAATTCATAATGATACCCATAATAGATTTAAATATGATTGATCCTATATCAATATGTTTTTCCATTTGAATATAGTAGTTTAAAATAGCACTTTCCTTAGTGACTCTACTAATCTTCATAGTAGGGACTAATTTTGCACAAATAATGAAATGCCACTGCTTTGAAATTGGATTAAATGATGAAGCAGGAAAACTAATATATCTTTCATCTTGTAATTCCTACATATCACTTTCATCCATCCAAAAATTATAAACATCTTGCATCAAATCCCGCGTAGGAATGAAATAATGACATATTGAAACATTTTATATCACATACAATGATACAATTCATTAATCCTTGCAGGAGTAAATGGTACAACCTTACCTCATATGAAGACAACTCCTTGGGTGATTCCATGTAGATTTACATAGAACTCCTCCACTACAAGCACAACAACCATAGCAGTAGTGTAACACAAAACTTCCCATCGCCTTTGTAAAATGATCTTGTCAACCAAAGCACTTGAATTTATTAATCCATGATTGACAAATCCTCTCTCCTTGATCAATATCTTCTTCGTAAGAACTTTATGTATAATCTCTGCGCATCAAAACTAATAAACTTTATTCTATTAAAAACTCCATACCTTGAAGTATTTTTGGAATTGGAAGCCGTGGAATCTGAAAATAGGTAGTTTCTAGGCGTCCTAGGAAGTTTTTAGGACTTTAAAAACATCTCCTAACAGTTATTATGGATCAAAATCCAGCCAAAGTCTGTTAAAAGTCGTTTGAACCGTCAAACTGCTCTAGGCACCGGCGGCATTCCCGATTGGTGCTGCCGGCGCTGAGGTCCATTTTCTTGGGCACCGTCGGTGCCAGTGGCCAAAATTTTGTGAATTTCAATTTTCATTTAATTTAATTCTAACTTTTTCTCCAATACCAATACTTGACTTAATTTATAATAAATGCATTTGTGTGAGATTATTATCTACTAATATATAAGACACTTATCAAACAAAATAGTAATACATAGACATATATGTATAAGTTGCCTCCCATATAGCGCTTAGTTTTAACATCGTCAGCCCGACACACCATTTGTTTAGTTGGGTTGACTTAACATTAAAACTTCTTTAAATTGAGGTATGTGCCCTTCATATCAATGTTTCAGACGATGCCCATTAACTTTTAAATACCTTTCCAGTGTTAGGATCTTAATAACAATAGTTCCATAATGATAGACTTTAATCACTTTAAATGGTCCTAACCATCTGGATTTCATTTTTCCTAGAAACAATCTCAATCTTGTATTATATAATAGAACTTCTTGTCCAGGTTCAAATTTCTTCTGAATAATCTTCCGATTATGCCATATTTTCATTTTTTCTTTATAGATTTTTGCATTATCATATGCTTCATTTCTTATTTTCTCAAGTTCATTGAGTTGCAATAATCTTTTCCAATAATCATTGAGTTGCAATAATCTTTTCTCATCAACATCTTTTAGATTAAAATTAAATTCCTTAATAGCCAAAAATGTTTTATGTTCTACTTCTACTAGTAAGTGGCATGTTTTTCCAAATATCAATCTGTATGGGGAAATTCCTATAAGAGTCTTATAAGCAGTTTTATATGCCCATAATGCAGTATCTAGCAGACCAATCCAATTTATAAGGATTTACAACTTTTTCTAAAATACGTTTAATTTCACGATTTGATATCTCTACTTGACCGCTAGTCTGAGGATTATAAGCAGTTGAGAATCTATGCATAATATCAGTATCATATTTCTTAATCAATTTTTCGATTCTCTTGTTCCTGAAATGAGATCCTCTATCAGTAATAATTACTCTTGGCATTCCATATCTTGTAAAAATATTTTTAATTTAAAATTTAGAAACACTCCGAGCATCACATCTGGGTACAACAATAACTTCAATCCATTTGGACATATAATCAACAACAAGTAATATATATAAGTTTCCAAATGAACGTATAAATGGTCCCATAAAATCTAATCCCCACACATCAAAAGTTTCAACTTCCAATGTGTAATTTAGAGGCATTTCATTTCTTTAGAGGCATTTCATTTCTTCTAAAAATATTTCCTACTTGTTGACATCTATTGCACATTTTAATATATTCATTAACATCTTTAAAAATAGTAGGCCAATAAAATCTAGCTTGCAAAATCTTTTATGCAGTTCTATTTGTTCCAAAATGTCCTCCAAATTTAGAATCATGACATCTTTCAATTATCTGTTGAGTTTCTTTATAAGACACACATTTTCTAATAATTAGATCTTTACATTGTTTATATAAATATGGGTCATCCCAAAAATAGTCTTTTGAATCACATATAAATTTCTTTAATTATAAATTTTTCATATCATGTGGTCAAATATCACTTACAATATAATTCACTATATCAGCATACCACGGTATATCCATTTCATCAATACTATATAACTGTTCATCGGGGAAATTTTCTAAAATTTTATTTACAAAATTAGTTAATATTTCTATTTCTATTCTAGAAAAATGATTAGCTATTTGATTATTATTTCCCTTTTTATCAATCACAGTAAAATCAAACTCTTGTAATAGAAGTATCCATCTAATTAATCTTGGTTTAACATCCTTCTTTTACATTAAGTATTTACTAGCAGAATGATATGTATGCACTATACATTTAGTGCCAATTAAATAAGGTCTAAATTTATGAAATGCATAAACAATAACTAATAACCCTCTTTTAGTAGTAGTATAATTAATTTGAGCATCATTTAGAGTCTTACTAACATAATATATAACTTTAAAAACTTTGTCGTGCCTTTGTCCTAATACAACCCCATTAGCATAATCACTAGCATCACACATTATTTCAAATGGTTTTTCTAGTTAGGTGACACTATTATAGGTGCAGTGACTAATTTTTCCTTAATAACTCAAATGCTTTTATGCATTCCTCATCAAAATCAAATTTCTTATCTTTTTTTAAAAGTTGGCATAGCGGCTTAGTTATTTTTGAAAAATTTTTTATGTAGCGCCTGTCAAAACTAGCATGTCCTAGAAAACTTCTCACCCCTTTAACATTAGTAGGTGGTGGTAATTTTTCTATAACTTGGATTTTTACAGGATCTACCTCCATGACTTTTTCAAAAATTTTATGCCCAAGCACAATACCTCCTGCAACCATAAATTGGCATTTTTTCCAATTTAATACTAGGTTGAATTTTTCACATACTTCAAGAACTTTTCCTAAAATATTAAGACATAACTCAAATGAAGTCCCAAATACAGAAAAATCATCCATAAACACTTCCATTCTATGTTCTATAAAATTGCTAAAAATTGACATCATGCTCTTTTAAATGTTGCAGGTGCATTGCATAGTCCAAAAGACATTCTACGAAATGTTCCATATGGGCTTGTAAATGTTGTTTTCTCTTGATCCTCTGAAGCAATTAAAATTTGATGATAACCGGTATATCTATCTAAAAAGCAATAATATTTATTTTCAGCCAATCTATCCAACATTTGGTCTAGAAAGGGTAAAAAAGGTGATCTTTTTTGGTGGCCATATTTAACTTTATATTGTCAATACAAATTACCAACCACTAACTTATCTTATTAGAATTAATTCATTTTTCTCATTCTCTTTAACAGTCTCTCCTCCTTTCTTCGGAACACAGTGAATTGGGCTTACCCAAGCACTATCTGAAATAAGATATATAATTCCAACATCTAACCATTTTAAAATATATATTTTTAACAACTTCTTTCACTATTAGGTTTAATGTTCTCTGAGGATCAGCTTTAGGTTCATATTGTTCATCTAATAAAGTTCTGTGCATGCAAATTGAAGGACTAATTCCTTTAATATCTGCTAAAGTCCATCCAAAAGCCTTTTTATACTTGTTCAACATTTCTATCAACTTTTAGTCTTGAATTTTAGTTAACTCATAAGATATAATAAAAGCCAATGTAGATGAATCTCCTAAAAATAAATACTTTAAATGGGCAGGTAATATCTTTAATTCATAATATCTTT
>NW_018165245.1:200146-202997 GCF_001263595.1 Phalaenopsis equestris
ATTCTCAAAAATTTCTCCTTATCTCAAAAATTTCTCCTTATTTTAATTTATCTTCATACTCATTCTTAAACTGTTCATTATTCATATAATCAGCTACTTCCATCCTGAAACAGTCATTATCCTTTTCCAATTACAGGATATTTCATAGCTTTTGCTATATTAAATTTTACTTCATGATCCTTAACTCTCATTATTAATTCTTCTTTTTCTACATCTATTACAACTCTTCCAGTTGCAAGAAATGGTCTCCCTAAAATGATAGGAATCTCTTTATCTTCCTCAATATCCAATACTATAAAGTCTACAGGGAAAATTATCCACTTTTACTTGTACATCCTCTATAACTCCTTTTGGATAAGTTATTGATAGGTTATCTAACTGAAGAGTTACATTAGTAGGGTAAATTTCTCCCAAATCTAAAAGTTTAAAAATCGATAAGGGTATAAGATTGATACTCGCTCCTAAATCACATAAAGCTTTTCCATAAACTTTTCCATAGCTTTTCCATAAAACTTTTCACCAATTACATAAGGTATAGTAAAACTACAAAGATCTTTTAATTTCTTAGGAAGCTTTTTCTGAATAATAGCAATGCACTATTCACTGAGTGCAACGGTCTCGTGATCTATAAACTTCATTTTCTTGTTTAGTATATACTTCATAAATTTTACATAACTTAGCACTTGGCATTTGTTCCAAAGCTTCAACAAAATGAATATTTATCGTTAATTTCTTAAGGATTTTCAAAAATTTTGTAAATTATTTATGTTTATTTTTCCTCTTCAGTCTTTGAGTAAACGAATGTAATGGTTTTTCTAAAGGAACCTCTGTTTGTTCATTTTCATATTGATCATTTTCCATTTCTTCCTTCTCTTCATCAAATTCAGTTTCTCTTTGGATCCTTGTTTCAACTTCTTTTCCACTTCATAATTGAATAAATTTAATTTTCTCTTTATTTTGATCTTTTGGATTAACTTCCATAGTACTCGGAAGAATTCCAAAAGGTCTGTTACTAAGTGCAGTAGCAATATGCCCTAATTGATTTTCAATATTTCTAATAATAGCCCCTTGATTTTGTATTTGATTTCCCATATTCAACATCACTTCTTCCATCATCAACTTTTTATCCTTAACTTTTGGGTTAGGATTGGAGTTAAATCCTGGAGGATAATAAGGTCGAAAATTAGGATTTCCTTGATTGTTCATATTTCCGGATGGATTCACCGGATTTTTATAATTATTCTAACTAAAATTATGGTAATTTTTCCATCTAGGGTTAAAATAGTTAGAATAGGGATTGTTATTTTGATTATTTATAGCATTTAAGGTTTCATAAGATGGTTGAGTATCAATAATCTGTCATAGTGCATTTTTCTCTAATACTAAGGGTATTTGAGAAAAGTTCACTCCAATTTGATGAGTTTTTTTTAGAAAAAACAATAATTTGAGATGCCAAAATAGACATTGCATCAGAATCATAAATACTGTCTACTCTCTTAAGATTTACCCTTTCAGAGCGCCGTTGAAAATTATTATTAGCCATTTCTTCAATTAAAAAATATGCTTCATCTAAAGATTTTGACATTAATAATCCACCCACAACATCATCTATAATAGATCTTAGTGATCCTACTAATCCATTGTAAAAGGTTTGAATAATTAACCAATCTGGCAAAGCATGGTGTGCACATTTTCTAAGAAGATCTTTAAATCTTTCCCAGGCTTCATATATCGATTCTCCTTCAAACTGACAAAAAGATGTAATATCATTTCTAAGCTTAGCGGTTTTTGAGAGTAGAAAATATTTAACCAAGAATTTTTGTAATAGTTCTCCTCAAGTGCTAATAGATCCATGTGCTAATGAATTTAACCAACTCTTGGCTTTATCACGTAATGAAAAAGGAAAAAGTCTAAGCCTCACAACATTATTAGACACTTCGTCATATTTAAATGTAGCATAATTCTCAAGAAAACTAGCAAGATGTAAGTTAGGATCTTCAGTAGGTGATCTGCCAAACTGATTATTTTTTACCATTTGGATAATAGCAAGTTTAAGCTCAAATGAATTAGCAGCAAGAACGGGATTTGAATAGTCAAGTGAAGTTCATCTGCTGTCTGATTCACATAATCTTTTAAAGGTCTTTGTCGATTCTCATTTATTAGATTTTCTAAGTTATTTGTCATTTCTTTTAAATTTTTAATTTCTCTTTGTTGTTTTTGAAATTTTCTAATAGTATGTTCCAACTATGAATCATAAGGTACTAAGCCTTCAGATCCAATATTTCACATAAATAAATAAAGTAAGCCAAGTAAAATTCCTCAAGGCTCTTGATCTAGAGAACCGTACGATGAGGACCTGGAGCAGTTGCCGTGTTTTATATATTAATTTCAAGTTTTCGTTGATGTATAAAAATAGGTTCATGCTTGTATATTGTAAGAACTTGATCTTGATTTTTTGTATGTAAGGATTTATGAAGTTGACACCACTACACTGCCAAAAACTTGATCCTTGTATGAAAAGTAAGTTGTGTAAAATATATATAATTATAGAAAATTAATAATGGGATTCTACGCAAGTATACGTATCATTATCAAGTAAAAAAAAGACTTTCTATTTAAGCGCCAAATATTGATCCCATGGGGAAGGTGTAAATTAGGAATGATAAGTTTTACTAGGAAATTTACAGAAAATCAAACAAAATCACTGTCACTAATTTCAAATTTTGAGATGTTATCAAAACTAAAGTACTTAACTATTAGAAAAACATAAATGTAAAGTTTAAAAAGTAAATGCTAATCTACTAACTATGTTTATGTAATGAAGATTTCTTTAATGAAGATTTCTTATGTT
>NW_018165245.1:203045-246399 GCF_001263595.1 Phalaenopsis equestris
TTCTGGTGAAATGAGATGAGATAAATGTTTATAATATCCAAATAGCCAAATAGGAGCAATTATAATTCTCTACCTTGATATAGTGCATAGAAAATCAGTGGCCAATCCTAGGTTTAGTCCCTAAATCTGTCTATAGGCTAGGAGGATAAGGGCTCCCACTCCAGAGCTCCCACTTCCCTTCACCTGAAGGCTAACTCTCCCTTTAATTTTTAATCACTAAGATCGAATTAGGGATTTTAGTCTGTCACCCTAAAGATTCTCCAATTCTACACCCAGCAAAGAATATTTGCATATTTATTTCCACTTAATTCCATGAACAAATTTGGCCTCCATGAAATTAAATGTGATCCTCGCTTTATTGTAGAACTCATACTCCATTTCCCAGATCATATGTTTCACAACATATTTTAACAATTCAATTGGTCAAATCAAAATAGAAATTAAGCTTGGAGTTGAAAAATCAACATAATTTATTTTATGTTTTAATATTGACACATCATATTATCTCTTCATTTCATCATATCTCAGAGTACGGAGAAAGATAGAGGGAACTGCTCAGATTTCATGAGAAAGACACAACAAAACATAAATTTCATATATAAAAGAAAGTTCATACAACACTAATAAACAAATAAAACTTATCTGAAACTCTTTCTCAAAGCAAATTCCTTGTAGCCTTTCCTTAGAAATGCAGGAAGAAGATATCTCTCACTTTTCTCCTTCTCCAACACTCTTACAGAAAGTGTCACACTAAATCTCACCTTAAAAACTCTAAACTATAAAAGAAAACTCTAAACTATAAAAGAAAAATCACTAATGGACTCCAATATGGTGGTGAAATGAAGATGGAATATGAAGAATGGCGACATTTTGGAGCGAAAAGGAGTCCATTTCCTGATGAATCTCAACCCCAAATAAATCTCAAGGTCGGTTATCCAAGAGGTGCCTCCAAAAGCTCTTAAGAAATTGTCAAAATACATCGAACCTTCTAGAAATGAGGGCTGAACCACCTTTGGCGCCGTTGGCGCTGAGTGACAATTTTAGTTGTTCTTTGTTCTGCGCGGTCTGCGCTGCCGTTGGCGCGGTCGATACTGAGTACTTCTTCAAAAATGTTATTTTGACTCCAAATTCCATCCTTTTTGCTTCCTTTTTTCTATAAATCAAAATAATCAACAAACTGCAAGAAAACATCAAAATAACTTCCATTAAGGTGCAATATCACCAAAAATAAGTATAAAATATGGGTCTAAAAATGCATATATTTTTGTTGTATCAAAAACTGAACCATCTCAGGTGATAAGAGTAGACTTCTTTCTCTCCACACCATGTCCATGAAGTAATAATAAAGCAGCGGTGATCTTTTGGATACTTTTGTACCCATTGGTATCCATTAAGGGATGAAACCTACTCGCTTGCAGAAGTGGATAAGTATCCGACAATGCTAACTCATCCTGGTGAGGATCTTCATCAACAAGTACCTGTTTATAAGTCTGGGCTTTAATAGCCCTCAAAACCTTCCTGTTACGGTTTCTCCTTTGGGTTCGGGTTAACGTGGCAATCTTTGAACTTGATCTAATTTCAAACACTGATGGCGGGACAGCTAACCCCACAGTCATGTCTTCAATGATCATAACTTCTTTTCCCTTAGCAGCAGCGTGAACAACAGGCTTAGTAGGTGCCATGGTGACAGTAGTCTTCACCTTCTTACAAGAAGGAAATTCTTGAAGGCAATTTAGTTTAAATTGAGCAGATGGCTTCTAAACTTCTGGAGCGGCGACTTTCATCATGGCGAACAGAGCTTTTTACTAGAGCTTTCCCGAGGATGAATTTGAGATCTTCAAATCCAACTCCAAATTTGATGGTGGAAACAACATTGTGAGCTTCATGACTCATTGGCAAGTTGGCAGGTTGCAGGAAAAAGTTAGCGTTGGGCACGCCATTGCAGCAGCTTCAAAAGAGAAAGCTTTAGGGTTAACTATTTGGCCAATACCTTATAATCCTAGTGCGAGCACTAAAAATTAACATAGGTCGATCTGTAGACCGGGCAAGACTTTATTTAGTTTGTGGGGATTTTAAAATTTCAGTAAAAATATTTTAAAATTAGAAAAAAACATTTGATTATCATAAGTGCGCGCAGCACGACACAATCTGATTTAATTTGCAAAATAGCAAATCATACTCAAAAAGGAGATGTGAAGCATTTAGGACCACCCAGTGTGGACCAAGCTATCGACGCACAATGCCTAGGTGGAACTAGTCCACCAACACAGATATTGGGGGTTCGACCCCACATGAAGATTAAAAGGTCCTTAATGGCCTCCTGAACCTCCCTGTTCAAAGGTGATCGAACAGACGGTCTTGAAGTCCAAATAGTTGACCGTACTTTCCTAAGACAAAAATGGGTAAAGTATGCCTACAAAAGAAGGGTAATTTGGCTCATGAGGGACATAAACACATTACTGATATATGAAAATAATAATTCCAGAAAAGCTTGTCCCCAACAGAGTCGCTAGAAGCTCTCGTCACTAAAAAGTTAAGGAGTTGCTCGTTGGAAGGTTTCGACCGCCAGAATCAAAATCCTGTCGTCCGCTTCGGAAAGACATTTAATTTACATATGTATATATAGTTTAGAAAAATTTGAAATCAAACTGACCTCATATTTCTCATAATTTAAATGAAAGAGCACTATACCTCAATATCTAGCCTCAAACCCTGTATCTAGCTCGAATGATAAACACAAGACTTGAGGATGAGGCTCGATCAAATAAACTAAGAAATATATGACATCCTTAGAAAAATCTCGATAAAAAATCAAGAAATGTTATCTTCAAGGAGGTCAAATAATAGGACTTTTCAATGATATCAGAAAAAGAGGTGTGAAAGGGGATTGGCTCAAATTTGGAACATTTATTGTAGAATCCAAAGGAGAAAGAACTAGGGGATGTCATAGATCCGAAGGAGAACCTCAGTGACTTCCCAGTCTATCCTATAGTTTGGCTTTAGTTTTGAGGAGAAATATTTAAATGTTTCATCTTGTAAATTTTTTTTATTTAGGGCTTATATTTGGGTGAAACGATCACACAAATAGCCTGGAAGATGTGAGGATTTGGGTCGTGATGAACGACAAACTCGAAATCTTAAGATGAGTTAGGGCTTATATTGTACAACAAAGCTATACAAAGACCTAATGATAAGATGAGGATTTATGTTGCATAAGCAAAATACCTCAAAGTCCTATGAATTTATTGTTTAATTCAAATAAAAGAAATTAGTTTAGCTGAGAAAGTCATGTTCTGCTGTTGAAGATGGCCGCACTAGCTCCAAGCTCCTCGCCATGACGAGTTTAAGTTTTCTATTATGTCAGGTCATGATGTCAAATCAGATGGCTTTATGGTTAAAGCTCTTTAAATGTTATGGGGCATATCAAAAGCTTACGGATTATTTTGAATCACACCGGTTAGGATCCTACGGTTCCCTCATTCCGGTATAACTATTTTGTATTGGATTCACTTAGTCCAAATGAATTTACTAAACTCAACTTAATGAGTTCCATACTTTCATTTAGACCTAAATTACCATGAGAAGTCTGGTTAACAACCGTAGGTTACCTCCTTTGAGGGATTCCCGATCATCCAATAGAGATGTATTAATTTAGTTGCAATTGTTATTTTGTGATGCTTGTGATTAACTTTTGTGTTGTCTTATATTTTGAATGTTGTGGCGGTGAATTTTATCTTGGTTGATTTCAGTTTTGGTTTACTACTATCCTAGCAGTTTTGGTTTTCATTCAAGGTGACATTGTTGTTTAGCATATAAGTTTGTGTTTTTATTCACACAGCAAGTGAGTAAATGAAGTAACTTACTGAAAAATAAAGTACGAGAGACTAAAAATACAGGTAAAACAAATTACAATAAAGGCGTACCTAGATGGTCTTCCCGTCAGCTTCAACTGAAACTCAAAACGCTTGTGAGAGATTTTTATGTAAAGCGGGGAAATTAGGTTTCAGTGATCTACCAAATCCTAAACCATATATTGATGAGCCCCTATTAATTCATTTGAGGATGGTTTTATTAAGCAAAATATACTAAGTTTAGTAGATCTCTGAGGTATCCAAAAGGTTGGGAGGAAGAAGCAGGTCCATGCTTCCCTCTCTCTACATTGTGAAAAGTCTCAATCTCATTTAAATTTATTATGTTGCTTAATAATTTATCCTGTAAATACCTTTAGTGTTCAGTAAACATCAATGTTTTAATTATCCCTAAGAGCAGGGTAATTATCATTTGTCATTTAATTTGAGAATTATGTGGGTGAAGACCCTTAAAAGGGGCAAGTTGATGCTATTAAGACACTTAGCCAATTTCATCTTTAACTTAAAGGTGTTCAATTTTAAAGGTGTTCAATTTCTAGTTACATTCATTTTTTTAATCCTCATTTAACTAAATTTGATTTAGCCTAGGTCCCTACTAAGCCCTTAAGATCCCGGTGGATACGTTATTAATGTTTGAAAGAAATTGAATTTTAAGTGATAGTAATTCATCATCAAAATGTTTGAATGTCATTTGAACACCAGATAGGGGTATTAAATTAGTGAGATATTAATATCCAAAATCATACCCCCTAAGTCTAGGATCATTTAATTTAATAGATCTCCCAAATTTTAATGATTTAAGAAATTGCAAATTTATCCTTTGATTAAGAAAAAGTGAAATTGGTTTATACCAATTAATTCCTTATGTTTCAATCATCTGAACATGTTAACTAAGATCAAAGATTGCCCATTTTCCTTTCTTGAATTAAGCCTAAATGTTAATTAAGACCAAATTTCCAAAATTATATCTTTGCCCCTAAGGCTCTATCACTTCATAATTCATCAGATTTAGTTCAAATGACTTTGGAATTTTCATTCTACCTCACTCATGGGTCAATTAAGATATCATAGGAGAAAATGTGATTTTTCATAATTTAATTTAATTTATATAACTATTTACATGCAAAAATAGGATTTTTCAAAGAAAATTCAATAACTTAACTAAGGAAAAGTATAATCACTTGAAATTTTTAGTGGAGGTACACTTAGACTAGAGAACCACTTGGACGAAATTTCATGATTTTTGAATTTGATTTAAATTATCAGAATTATTTTAAGTTCTAGAGTATTAATTAATTATAAAAAATATTTTATATGTGGAAAATTAAGTTTTGCCTTTTTTATTAAATCTCTCTAAGGTCAAAGAACCCAGAGAAATAAATTTCATATTTTTATGATTTTTCTTTGAATTATTATAATTATTTTAGTGAGAAATTAAGGAAAATCCTTTTTTAGACATTAAAAAAATGTTTTAAGCTTTAAAATTCAATATCTTTACTTAGAAAATTAAGAAAAATATTTTAGTTGCATTTAAGTGCTTAGGAAACAATTTAAAACATTTTCATGAATTTTATTAATTTTGTGATTTTTATTAATTTTTTATTATTTAAATATTTAAGATATGCTTAAAAATGAAAATTTTATTTTAATAACAATTTTATTTTTAGGAAATTCCTCTGGTCACAGAGAGCTCCCAAATTTTATAAATTTTTGAATTATATTTTAATTATTATGATTATTTTTAGTGTTAAAAATGACATTTAACTTGGAAAATCAAATTAGGTTATCAAATGAATTCCAAATATTTTGAACTTTTTATGGGGAGTCCTCTGAACTTTAAATTACAGTGGAGGGTTAAAAGCTAGTCATTTAGATGTTTATTTTTCCCAAATTAATTTTCTTTAAGCTTTAGGATTTTATGAAAATTACTGAAAATTAGGTGTGTTCTTAATGACTTAGCCCATGCCAAATTTTTCCTAGGGTTCCCTAGTCACAGTGAACCTTCCAAAATTTTCTTAGATTTTTCTAAGTAACATGCTAATTATTATAATTAATTTCTCAAATCAAATGCATAAACTTGAAAAATATGGATCTCTGTCTAGGGGTCTCCTCTAACTTTGAAAAAATCGGGGAATATCCCCCGTGACAGAGGCAACAACATGCCAAAATATCAAGCCAAGGTGAAATATTTGAATGATGGATAGTCAAAATACTCAAAACACTACTTAATTAATTAAAAATAATATATGCATTAAATAAACTTCAAACCATTTCCACATTGTTCTCCTCTTTTCACTGAGCAACAGGGTCTTTTTATTTTATTTTTATGATTTTTCTACACAATTTTTCTATGCAAAGATATGATTTTTCAAAGTTATGGGCATTTAAATAAATAAAAAAATTCCCTATTTTTCTATTCAAACACGCGGCACCGCGTCAACCTACGGCCGCTCCGAAGCTCCACGCAGCATCCTCTAGTTTGACATCCACCTCAGCACTGACTCGGCCCACAGTTTCTGTATGAAGGCACTGTCCAGCTCGATCTTGTTGGTCCATTCAATACACGCTCGATCGAACGACTCCCCGTCATCGTCGTCGATAACCAAAACCCATGACCGTTAACCATAAAACCATAAGATCTCACTCATTTCTCAACCAAATGACCTCAAGTTTGATCTTATATACTCTTATAAGAGTGACAAACATATCCATACGGTAAACATGCAATTAAATTGGATTTATGCAAGCGTAGAATTAAAACAAGCTCAAGAAAGTGGGGAGGTTTATACCTTTGCTCTGAAAAGGGAAGCTTCAATTAGAAGTGCTAGTGCTCAACACATTCGTGGAGGTCCAAGGAGGCTAGGGATTGAGCCTCTTGCTGTGGTGTAATGTCTAGACCCAAATTCGATTAAGGCCAAATTTGGGTGTTGATCAAAGTCTAGGGTAAAGGCTCTCTGTGAGGGGGTATTTATGGGGTTTTGTCTTCTTTCACTGTGGTGAAGGTGTGGGCCAATTTAATTGAGATTTAGTGCACTATGGAGGTGTGGTGGAGAATGTTTTGTCTCCGATAAGGATTTAAACTTAAAAATTGAGCTCCGGCGAAGGGAATTAGGGCAAGGGGGTGTTTAGTTTGCACTGAGGAGCTCCTAGAGAGGCTGTGGGAGAAACCTTACAAAGTTTCCTTAAGAAAATTTCAACACCTTTATGTTGGTCATAAAGGTGAGGTTTTATAGCCATGGCCGGTCAGGGGAGCTCAGGGCCTAGCCTTGGGTGCAAAAGTGTGCTGAAGTGGTGGGATTAGAAGCTCTAAAGTTTAATTAGGGTGAGTTGGCCCCTAGTGTTGAGATTGGGTTTGATTTAGGGATGGTGGCCGTTGGTTTTGAGGTGCTCCAATGACTAGGCCGGCCAGCAGGGTCAGGGGATGTGGCTAGGAGGTCAGGTAAGCGATTGGGAGGGTTAATTATGTTTAACCCTCAATGGAAAGTGATGATGGGGGAAATTTTTGTTTAAGGCCCATACATGGGAATGAAACCCTTAATTATGGATCCAATGGTCCATTTCTCACCATTGATGGTCCAAGGGGGTTAAGCCTGGTCCATCGAGTGTGCTTAGTGGCTTTGGAGTCATCAATTTGGTGGCTTTAAGATGGCTAGGTCAATTTTGGTGCATGGGTTCAATTTGGGTCCAAATGACCAAATGTTAGGTTTGGGTTAGGCTAGCCATGAGTTTTGGCATAGCCAATTTGGGGCTTTTGACTTTGGTTGAAATTGAGTGCAATTGAGGCTTTAACAAGGCCAATTAAAGGGCAATTTTGATGTTTATGAATGTTATGAAGAGTTTAGGATTCATATTTGGGCAAATTGAGTAGGCTATGGGGTTCAATTTGGTGGGATTAAGTCATAGGGCTAAAATTGGGGGTTTGACTTAGATCAAAATTGAGCTAAGAGAATGGTCCAATTAGGCTTGGATTTAGTTTAGATTGGTCATATGAAAGGTTTATTTAAGTTTAGAATTGAAATTGAAGAATATTGGGCTCAAATTGATGGACATTTGATGTAAATTTGGGAAAGTTGGGCCTTTAAAGACATTTTGAGGGTTTTGGTCAAAATGGTCAAATTGGATTCAATTGGAGGGTCCAAATTGGTTTTATAAACATTTGAAGTGATTTTGGAGGTTTTGGAAAAGTTTCGTGTGCCAAGGGTATTTTTGTAATTTTGGCAATTTTGTGGTATTTCGGTAAATTTAGCATTTTTGGGTAACTTCGATATTTTCAAATTATTTGAAATGATTTTTGAAAAAAATTGGATATTTTGGATGAATTTGAGGATTTTGACCAAATTTGGGTTTCCAAGGGTATCTATATAATTTGGGGGGATTTAGGGGAAAATGGCCAAAAGTTGTATATTTTGGTAGACTTGGGGTATCAACCACCATACATGAGCTATGGACCAATGGAATCCCCATTTGGGTCCTCTATCTACTAGTTTTAGCTAAACCCCACCCTAGGGCCAGTGGGTTTAGGGGACCATCTACATGAGTCTCCCAAAAGATATGTTTAGGGGACCATCTACATGAGTCTCCCAAAAGATCAAGGGTTCAAAGTCAAGAATTTTTGGGTTTAGGGTTGAGAGTGATTATGAGTGAGAGTGAGTGTAAGTGAGTGAAAAATATCTAGAATAACACCCAAAGTCAACCCTAAGGTCAATCAGTTCTACGGGGACTCATTTTGAGCATTCTTATACTGACCCTACCTACTAAGTGCTAGAGGTTAGGACCAATATGTGAAACTTCAAGTTGAGCAAAGAGAAGTGTAGAATTTCTAATGGTGAGGGTTCACTTTCTAGTTTTCTAGGAATAGTCAACAAGAAAGTCTTATAGTTAGACCCTAAGCTACTAAAGAGGAAAACTAATCCTCAACCAAAAGTGAGGTCAACAATAAGTTTACTTTTTAAGTTTAACAGATAGTTCAGTTAACTTAGTTATTTTCAATTGCATTTTATTTAGCATAAACTCAATGACTTTAGATTTGAATTTCATACTTAAGTTTTGTAGTTTGAATTTTGTGTTTTACATTATAGCCATAAGAATTTCCAACTCCTTGTGGGATTGATACTTAAGACTTCATTAGAGCTCTTTATTACTTAAGTGATACGCATACTTGCGTTATTATTACGGGTTTGACAGTTTAAGGATTTCAAAAGATAAATTTTTTTTTATACTAAAGTTATTTTTATTGAGATTGAATTGTATATTTATTATTAGTGTTGTCGTGTGTGTTTTGTCCTATTGAAAAATATTTACAAAAGCATCACACAACAAACCACGCATCAACGGGCTACCTCGAAGTCCTATGGATTTTTGTTTAATTCTAAGGAAATGTTTGCTATTATAGATTTGCTTTCTCTCTAGAAGTTATTTTTCTGTATATCCACATCGTGCTGCCCATCGAGTTAGCTCAAAGTGATAACTCTAGGTCTAAGGTTCAAAAGGCTTTACCATGTATGTTTCAATGTTTTGGTTTTGTTGTTATTCCAAGTATTAGTGGGGGGGGGGGGGGTGAAGTTGATTATAGTGACACTTGTTAGGATCCCACAGTTCCCTTATTCTGGTACCACTATTTTCTCTTAAATTTAATAAATCTAAATGAGTTATTAATCTCATTTAAACTTGGGAGATCTCGTCAACAATCGTGTGTTACCTCATCCCAAAGGCTCCCGTAAATTCAAAAAGATGTGTTATGCTTTTTGTTTTATTTTGAAAATGTAAACTTAATTTTGAAAAACATGTTTTCTAATTTTTTGTTTTGGTATAGTTTTGCAGGTGAAATAAATAGATGCAGGTAAGAAAAATGCTGTAAAGTAAATAAGTAAAATTGCATTGCATAAAATATAATTGTGTACATGGGCCTCTGCTACCGCTGCATGATTAGCATCATAAAGCATAATATATTTGCAAGAAATTTAAATAAATTGCAGGAAAGTAAAGAGGAATATCTGGTACGAGAAAAAGACGGAAAAATGAGTCGTAGCAAAACATCAGCAAGTAAAAGAACACCGTAACCACATATGGAAGATATTGACTAAATGTAAAACATTAATAAAGATGGGGGTTCAGAGTTGGACTGTATGCTTCCCAACCTTGAGTGAGAGCTACTAACCCGATAACATATGGAGAGCAGTCCTAACCTCAATCCAATTGATTAACAGCGGACCTTTATAAACTTTCATTACAATTTAATTTTCATGCATATAAAATTTACTTTATCATGCAAAAGAGATTTCATTTTTGTAAATGCTTTGAAAAGTAATGTAGTCCATATGTTAATTAATTTCATCGAGCTAACACTACTGTTAACCTAAGAGTATCGAGGGCAATCATCTTCTCAAGAGTCGTCGAATAGTATCATCAGTCCTTATCTTCTCTTTTTATTAAAGGTCCTCAAGGTAGGAGATACCATTCTAAATCCTAGGTTGTATCCCTCATTTTAGCACACATTAACATTATCATCATTGCCCTAGCCACCTAGAACTTAGACTTACACAAGCTCAATGATCCATAAGTGGCAAAAAACGAACATCCACAGTTGCTAATAAGGATTTAAATACCTTAAAGAAGACCCAAATTCTTGAGCATTGGGTCAACTAATATGGAATAAGTAGTGAAGGACATTTCTCTTGATTTAGGTGAATTTACGGGTCCCGAGGCATAACTTGGTTGATCCCTAAAATTTTTAATGAATGATTTTCTGGAACAAAGCATAATAAGTTCAATTATCCTTCAAAGTGTCGAAGAGATCACAAGAGTGTTCGGGGCATAACACTAAAAAACTTTTAAAACCCTTTGAAACACTTTGAGTTCATTTAGGCTTATTAAATTATTCAATTAATCATCTAAAGTTCAATTTAAGTTCAATGGTTTAATATACCCTGTGCTTAATGAACCTTAATATTTTAATTATCCTATGAGCGGGGTATTCAGGCATTCACTCGATGTTTTGTTTAAGAGTTATGTAAGTGGATGCCCCTAAGGGCAAGCTAAAGTCATTAAGGATCATATGCTCATTATTAAAGGTGGGCTTGTAGTGTTTAAAGATGTTCATGATTATTCATGTTCCTCTTTTCTAAACCACGTTAAACAAATTTAAATATCAAGCCTAATTCACTACTAAGCCCTTAAATACAATTTTCAGGTTAGATTTGCAATAATGTAAATGTTAATTAAGTGAATTTAATTCTGATTAAAGCTCATGCATATCATCTAATCGTCAATTAAGGGATTCAAATAAGTAAGTTATTATCTTCCAAGCTTACGCCCACTACCTTAGGATCATCCAGTTAAATTGACTTCCAAGTAACAATAATTTATAGAAGTATAATTTTACCCTTATTGTAGAAAAGGTGACAAGTTCGTGTCCACTTTATAAACCCTTATGTTTGAAGCATCCAAAAGAGTTTATTATGATCAAAATTAGATTAATCCTAAATTTTAATTAGAGCTTAAAAGTCCATAATTACCATTTTGCCCTTAATGGCTCTTCACTTCATAAATCATTAAATTAAATTCAAATGACTTTAAAATTTTTATGGTACCACACTCTTGAGTTAATTAAAATATCACGGAGAAGTTATAATTTTTTATTTTCAATTAATTTTTAATTAATTTTTAATAATTATTTTAACTCAAAAATAAGAATTTTTAATATTAATTTATTTATTTAAATAAATCAAAGTTTACGTTCTTAAAAAAATTATTGGAGGTTCTCCTAGGTCAGAGGATCACTTGAATAAAATTTTATGATTTTATGAATTATATTTTAATTATTATAATTATTTATTGATTTTAGTGATTAATTAAATAGAAAATATTATTTAATTTCAAAAATTACTTTTTATATTTTTATTAAATCTTTCTAAGTTCAGAGAACTCAAAAACTTTTCATTTTTGTGATTTTTATTTTTTTTATTATAATTATTTTAATAAAAATTTAAGAAAAATACATTTTGAGCATTTAAAAATACATAACTACATTAGAAAAACTAGGAAATTTATTTGAAAGGGCCCCAAGTGATCAGGGAACAATAAGAAACACTTTGGTGATTTTTTATATTTTTCTAACTTTTAACTATTTTTTATTATTTTTAATCTAAAAATTAGCTCAAAAATGAAATATTTATTTTAATATCAACTTTATTTTTCCTAGGTGCCCTGATCACAAGGAACTCCCAAAACCATTTCCATAATTTTCCTAATTATATTTTATTTATTATAATTATTTTATTGCAAAAGTTCCTTTCACTTGAAAAATGGACTTTAGTGATTAAACCAATTCAAATGGGGTTTGAATTTTTACAGAGGTTTAAAATGATCATTATTTATAGTGTGGAAAAAATTTTGTATTTTTCTGAATAATATTATATTTAATTAAATTTTATGAGTTATAATGACATAATTAGTTATGATGATGTACATAAATATTTAAACTCATTTTATATTTTTTCTAGAGTCCTCAAACCACAAGGAGCCTAGCAAATTAAATCCCATAATTTTCTCATTTTTATTTTATTTTATATAATTATTTGAAGCAAAAATAGGCAACTAGCCTTGAAAATTAGGACTTTTAGGGTTTAAGCTGTTCTCTGACTTTGGAAAAATCAAAGCACATCTCTAACCACATGCAAAATAAGCCCACCAAATTTCAGTCTAGATGATTACTATGTAATTAAATATAATTAAAATGATTTTTAGAATATTAAATTAATTAAAAATAAAAAATATAGTCAATAACTTTTATTTTTAGTTCATAATTTTCTTCTCTATTCACTCAGCAACAAAATATATTTTTTTTATTTTTATGAATTTTCTACATCAAGTTATTGATTTTTAAATTTTTTGAATTTAATTAAATAAAAAATGCACTATTTTTCTACTTATCAATGCGACATAGACTGTATCCCTGGTATCTCTGAAACTCTACGCGACATGATCCCATTCAACACTGCCTTTTGTGTGAGCTGCCACGTGGCCTACACTTTATGAACAATTCTCCCGTCCGACTCCTCCACCATTAGATCAATACACACGTGAATAACTGACATCCGTTCATCATCCCATCTATTCTAAACCAAAACACTTCCACTCTAAAACATTTTAATCTTGCTCGATACTCAAGCAAATCACATGGGTTTTGTTCTTACAACTGCATCTAGTTAATGACAACCTATCTATACGGTTACATGCGTGTGAAATATAAGTCTACTTCACAATCAATTAAACCAAAGCTAAAATTAGGGATTTTAAAATATCCTTTGCCCAAGAGGTGAGGCCTTGATTTGGTACTTGTGGAAGCTTCTTTGTAGTTCAACAAACGTCCTCAAAGTGTCATCTTGCTCTGGTATAAGGTCTAAGAAGGAATTCAACCAACAAGTGGCGCAACTTTGGTCTAGGAGTGGGTTAGTGGGCTCATTAGATTGAGCTTTCAGTGGGGAAATTTCTCTCTTGGTTTGAGGAAACTTTTGGAAGGATTAATTGGAAATTTCTTAGAGTTTGGTGGAGTGATAGAAAAAGCTCTGAATTTGGGTGATTAAATTGGGCTTGGACAGTGGATTTCAGTGGCTAAAAATGGTGAGATTGAACTCAGGAAGACTAGAGGAAGAGAAATTTGGAAGGCTCTCCCAAAAAAATTAGTAGCACTCACTCTTTTATCATGAGAGGGGAGGTTTAAATAGTCATAGCCATGGTGGCCAGCAAGGAAATCAAAGGGGTGAAAAATGGTTCTTATGTGGAGGGCTGAGTGGCGTAATTAGCCAATTTGAATGAGACACATTGGATGGGTGCAAATTAGGTTCGGTCCATAGGGAGAGCTTCTTGGTTTAGGATTTTTCAGCCACTAGGCTGGTTGACCAAGCTAGTGGAGGTGGCTAGCAGAGTCAGGGGAGCCAGAGGGAAGCTTATTTGTGATTAGGATGGAGGTTTAATCATGTGATACCAAGCTTAAGTAACTTTGCCAAAAATGGGAAGGAATCCCCCAAATCAAGGGACCTTTGGTCCATAACATCTTTAGGGTGTACTAAAAGTATCTAGAGTGGTTCGTAGGGTCCAAATGGTAGCAGTGGTGGTCCATTGATTGGGTTTAGTGTGGGTTAAAAATCTAGGATTTAGCTAGGACTTGGGTTTAGGCTTGGCTAGAATTTGGATTTGGGTCAATTTATTGGCCAATTTGGTGTAGAAGATTCTCACAAGGCATTGGGAAGTCAATTGGGTGAAAATTGAGAGGCTATGGGGTTCAATTTGGTGAGATTTGGATTTTTAGGAAAAAAAATGGGGGTTTTGGTTTGAATTGAATTTAGGCTAACTTTGGGTTTGTTTCTAGGCCAATCAAGGGCTCAATTAGGTCTAGAGGAATGTTATGAACAATGTAGGAGGTGAATTTGGTGGAATTGAATGGATTAGGGAGTTCAATTTAGTGAAATTTTGGCTTGGAGTCAGTTTGGGGCATTTGAGTTAGGCTTAAGATGTAAAGTTTGGTTTCAATTGGGTTTAAATTTGACAAAATTTGATTTGGACTTGAAATTGGGGAAGTTTGAAATCAATTTGGTGGAAATTGTGGGTGAATTAGGGGAATTTGGGCTTTTGAGGGTAAAATTGGGATTTTATGTCAAAATTGGTCAACTTGATCAAGTTAGGACCACTAGATGCCTAGGATTGGTTTTAGGGATATTTGGAATGATTTGGGAGGTTTTGGAAATTTTTTGGGCCATAAGGGGCATTTTGTTAATTTTAGAAATTTTGGGGGTATTTTGGGAATTTTGAAAATTTTAGGGTGTTTTAGGAATTTTGAAAATTTTTGGATGTTCTGGGTAATCTGAGTGGTTTGGAATGGTTTGGGATGATTTTTGGATAAAATTTGAGGATTTGGGTAATATTGAGAAAATTATGGTTCTAGTGAAATTTTGGTAATTTTGGGAAAGTTTGGGGCTAAAAGGCCAAAATTGGGAATTTGGTAGAAATGGGGTTCAATATGGAGTTTAATCACAAAATTACTTTTATGGTGCCATAAGACCAAGGGAACTTTATTTTGGATTCTCCATGTTGTGGTTCTAACCATCCTAACCAAGGGCTAGGGATTTGGGGAACCATCCACATGAGTCTCCAAAAGAGTAGGGGAATCAGGCAAGCATGCTCAGTTTAGGGTTTTAGGTTGTGAGTGAAAGTTAGGGGTTTGGGTGTGTGTGTACAAGACTGAACAAGAGCACACCACCCTGGGCTAACCCTAAGGCCAGACAGTCTTATAGAAACTCCTCTTGAGCTCTCCCATGTTGGTTTCATCTTATTAAGTGCTAGATGTCAAAACAAAACATGTGAAACTTCAAGATAAGTAAAGAGGTGTTTAGAATTTCTAATGGGGTAGGGTTCCATTACTAGTCCTCTAGGATAGTCAATAGGAAAGTCCTATGGCTAGATCCTAGGCTTCTAAAAAATAAAGACTAGACCTCAACAAAAGTAAGGTCAACATGGTGATTCACAAAACATGTTAGTATTTAAAAAATACTAAACATTTAAGATTATTATTGTTAGATATCTTTAATGACAAATGAGTTATTTATGAATTACCAGATTTATGATCAGAATAATGGAGTAACGTATCAAGGCTTGCTAGATCTTGCTTAGGGACCCATGCATATTGTCAAAATTTGGCAAAATTATAATTTGAATAACTTCAATTTTCTTACTGGGTCATGGTTTGAAGGAAAAATGACTTATAATTTCAACATTTTTGTTATAGCAAATAGTACATCAGATGATGAGATAAATGACTATGGGATTCTTGAAGAAGTTGGTGAGCTATCTTATCACTATTATATTGGTGGGAGTGTATTATTCTGTTCTTAATCATGCAACAAGGGATTTCCAACCATATTATATCATAGAAGCAAAAGTGAATAGAAGATATGAAGGCAAGCAAGTCACGTGTTTATCTTTCATATCCAAATAGAAAAAGAGACAAAGTAGAGCGAGTCGTGGATGTCATGGTATTGAAACCACCACCCTAACACCACCTATAGTCCCAGGTACCACACCAACACCTCTATAAGTGATGACCACGACTCCACTATCATCACCAGCCAAAACACCACCACCACCACCAGTTTTGGCCATGACACCAACATCAACACAAGTCTCGACCATGAAACCACCACAAACAGCAGCAGTGACCATGACACCACCATCATTGTTTGCATCAACTATTATTGATGTGTCATCCAATTTGAGTAGCACGAGGAGCTGTCAACATCATTGGGCAGAGGTGAACATGTAAGTTTTAATTAAATACTTAAATTACTGCCTTAATTTTTTGAAATTTAATAAAGAAACAATATATGTTGTTTTAAGATTTATTACTCCAACACAGGCTATCTATTTCATCAGAGATATAATTCAGAGCAAGTACGACCACCTATACGTATCATGGAGGGAGATTCTAATGAAAGTTCAAAATAGGTGGTTTAGGCAATTTAAGGTAAACCCCAAACACATTAATTATAATTATGTTTTTTTTATAAATCTAACAATTTGTAATTCAATTTTACAAAAAAATTATTCCTGACTCCCGATGAGGAGGTACACATCTCCAAGAACTTCGATCACATGACGAGCGCTCGTATGCGTGAACCGTTTGTCAATAAACACTAGATATGTGAGCACCCTTATGTCCGAGTGAGGTTGTGTTTTTTGTACTACCCAGAGCCTGGGACTCTCTTGAGTATTGTCGTATAAATAATATTTTTAATTTTGAAAATATGAGATCGAACCAATCCCATATAGACAATAGTTTAAATAAAGGAGCCTAACACAGTAAGCAATGCATCTATCCCAAGGGGTAGACACATTACTTACTGGTGAGAGTCAATTAAATAAACTAAAGATTTTACTGTGAAAAACCATTTTTTATGTTGACCAACAAGTTCCTTTATTTAATATAAAAAATTAAATAGGGTTTATATTAGGCTGGGTTCTTAAAGTTTCTTATAAGGGCAAGCCCCTATAGTTAATTACATCTTAGATAATCGAAGTCACCTAAGAAAACTCTCGATTTAGATCAGTAAATATTGTCTTCAAGAATTTCAAGGGGTAGGACTTTTTAAAAACATCCAACCAAAGGAGTGTCAAAGGCAAATGACTCAAATTTGGAACATTATTATGGAATCCAAAGGAAGAGGAACTAGGGGTTGTCACAGATTCTGAGGAGAACTCAGCGACTTCTTAAGCTATCTTAGGATCAGGTTTCAGTTTCAAGAAGAAAAAATATTTAAATGTTACATCCTACAAATTTTATTAATTAGGACTTTCATTTGCATGGAATACTCATACAAATAGCCTAAAAGATTTGAGGATTTATGTCATAACAAACGACAACCTTGGAACCTAAGGTGAGTTAAGGCTTAAATTGTATAACAGAGCTATATAAATGATTAAAGATAAAGTGAGGATTTAGTAGACGACATCAAAGTTCTATGGCTTATATATTTAATTCTAAGAAAGGATGTGTTGTTGTAGATCCTCATGCTGATGTAGATTACTATTATAGATTGCTGCCATGGAGTTTGCTCGAAGCTCCTCGATGAAGTAGCAACCCTAAAGTCTAAGGTCCAAAAGGATTTACGAGATGTTTTAAAGTTATGTGGGGGGGGGTTAAAGTTGATTAGAGCGACATCGGTTAGGATCTCACTGTTCCCTCATTCTGGTACAATATTTTCTTTTGAACTTACTTAGCTTAAACAAGTTATTACACCTATTTAAATCAGGGAGATCTCGTTAATAATAGTGGGTTACCTCATCCGAGGGACTTCCGCAAATTCAAAAGGATGTTTTAAGTTTAGTCATATTTCAAAGGATTTATGGGTACATTTGAAAGATTTTGATTTACATTTTAGAAAATGGTTTTGATTTTTTCAATTAAAGTAAAGTGCACAACCAAGCAGTTATAATATTTTGTAGCAATAATAAATAGTTGTAAATGCATACCTGCCATCTTCTTTGGATTTCAGTTGAATGATTAGCTTTTGAAATATATATATATATAATATATATATATATATATATATATGGGGAAAGGAGCATTAGTAGGCTCCCTACATGTAAAAAAAACTTGAGATTACAATTCAAGGAGATAACCCAGGTTCCTCCAAAAAAGATAACACAAGAAAAACCTATGAAAAAGGATCAACCTATTGAGGAACCCTCTCCTACAAAGCAAAAACAAAGTATACCAAAATTGCAGTTATACACCCGCAAAATAACTAACAGAAAAAGAATATGAAGAGTATAGCAGCTGTAGAGGAGCAGTAGAAATCCCAATGAACTTTAAGATGTAGAACCCAACATTCAGGTCTGCAATATAAGGTAAGGTATTTGAATTTTATCCCCCTTTAGTAACAGATGGAAGGGGGAGGGAAGGGGAAGTGGAGACCTCAGCATGATTCGAGTTAGCACCCTCCAAAGCCAGAAAATTAGCAGGCCTATTAGCTTCCCTATAGAAAAAGGAGATTTGTATCTTAATCTCAAGAATAAGGTTCTTTATCCTGTGAATCCACTGGTTTATGTGCCAAGGGGGAGAAGAGTTATCAGTCATCAGCTCCACCAGGAGGGAAGAGTCCACTTTAGCAATAATCCACTTCCACTTATCTTCCATGGCAAATTTTAGAGCCCAGTAAAGGGCATCAGATTCAGTTTCCAGGGCATCTGCAGCAATAAAGGGTGACTTGAAATAAAGCAAAGTATTTCTCGTGTGATCTCTAAAGATCCCCCCAATGCCAGCTTTCTTGTTGGTGAAACTTCCATCAGTGTTGATTTTAAGGAAAAGATGAGGAGGCTTCTCCCATCTAACCATGATGACCTTAATCTATTGCAGTTCAATATTAGGCAAGTCCTTCAAAATCTTAGGGAATTTCTACCAAATTATCAGCTTGTTTAAATAGGCCAAACAGTTGGACACCACTGAAGCAGTATATGTCCCAATGTCATCATGCTTCACCTTATTCCTGGCATTCCAAATGAACCAAGCAACAATAAAGGGAAGTGGCATAAGGTTTATCTCCCGCCAGTCATTTAAATAGTCTTTGATGTTACCCCAACGAACATTAATCAAATTAAGATTAATGTTAGAGGTCAACATGTTCCAATCCTCCCTTGCAAATCTGCACCTAAAAAAGATATGGTCATTGGATTCCTGATCAAGTTTGCAGAGGTGACATCTTGAAGGGCCTTTCAAACCTTTCAGTTTCAGTATATCATCTATAGGAATTAAGTCATTTAGGTCTCTCCATGAAAAAAACAACATTGAAGGTGTTAAGTATTTTTGGCCAGAGAAAATATTCCACTGGCAGTAGTCCCATCTGAATAAGTTATTCTGAATGTCCTTTGAAAGGTTTGACCTGGTCCTTGTAATAAGATGTAGCTGATCTTTTTTATTTATGTCAAATTGGATTTTTGAAATGATTCTAGTAGAGGAATCCTTAATAAGTTTTTTCAAAGTATCCTCAGACCAAACATTGCCACTCCAACAGTCTTTAACTTGTAAATCCTCCTCATTTTTTCCTGCAGAGGCTCCAAATGTTCAATAGGGCACCATTTGTCCTTTTAGAAATTGATTTATCCATGGCCCAGCTCCTAAATGAGAAGTTTGTCAATATCTTCCCGAACCTTAAGCATCTGGATCCAGGTCCTGGAGTCATCCAGTTTCTTAGTTTCTTCCCTAGGATGTTCAAATTTGCAGTATTTGGCCTGCATGAACTTAGCCCATAAATTTTCCTTTTGTTTGAAATTAATCCAAAGTTTACACATAATGATTTGTTGCATATGGGTAGGCCTTTAAAGCCCGAACCTTCAGCGTCATATGGTTTAGCCACTCTTTGCCAACTTGCCCAGGCCATTTGTTTCCTGTTACCAGCCCAAAGGAACCTGTTAAAGGTTCTTTCTAGCATCAAGGTGGTACTTCTTTTCATAGTTGCTACTTGGAGGGCATAAAGAGAGATAGAAGTAAGAATGCTCTTAAGTAGGGTGATCCTTCCACCGTTTGAGAGGTAAGAGTTGGACCACGCCTGGAAGGTGGAATTAATCTTGTCAATAACCTCATCAAATTGAGTCTGTTTGGTTCTTCCTCTAACTAGTTGAGTGCCCAGATATTTGAAGGGAATGCTCCAGTTTGAGAACCCAGTGAACACTAACATCCACTGCCTGAGTGGTGTTGACCTCACTTTTGGTTGAGGTTCAGTTTTTCCTCTTTAGTAGCCTAAGGTCTACCCATAAGACTTCCCTATTGACTATTCCTAGAAAACTAGACAAGGAACCCTCACCATTAGAAAATTCAAACTCTTCTATACTCAGCTTAAAGTTCCACATATTAATCCTAACCTCTAGCACTTAGTAGTTGGGGTCACTATGGGGGAAACTCAAGATGAGTCACCCTTAGGACTGATGGACCTTAGGGTTGACCCTGGGTGTTGGTCTAGGGCTAAGGCACTTATATGCAATCACTTGTACCCACAATCACTCGTTACCCAAAAACCAGAACTTCTAGGCTTTGGTCCCTTGATACTTTTGGGAGACTCCTGTAGGTGGTTCTTTAAACCCATTAGCCCTAGGCTAGTGTTTAACTAGGACAACTACATAGAGGGCCCAAAATGGGGTTTCCATTGATCCATGGCTTATTTATGGTGGTTGGCAATCCAACTCTATCAAGATACCCAACCTACCCTATTGCCCATTTACCCAACTTACCCTATTGCTCCTTAATTCCCCCAAATTATCCAGATACCCGGGACCCCAAATTTTTGGCCAAAAACTCCAAATCTAGCCAAAATACCCAAACTTGTTCAAAAATCATTTCAAACAGCTTGAAAACACCCAAATTATCCAAAATCCCCAAATTGGCCAAATTACCAAAATACCCCTCTTTGGCCCAAAATTCCAAAAATTTTATGAAATCCCAAAAATTCCCAAAACCTCCCAAATATTCCCAATTTTATTTTCCTAAACTATCACATGACCCAATTTGGCCAATTTAACCATCCTTGATCAAAACCCCCAAATTGCCCTTTGAAGGCCCATATTTTCTCCAAATCACCTGAAATGTCTATCCAATTCATCTAAATTTCCCCAATTTCAATTCTAAACTAAAATTCACTCTTTATATGACCAATGAAGACCAAATCTAATCCCAATTAATCCATGATTCAAACCCAATTTTGATTTAGATCAAAAACCCAATTTTGATTTAGATCAAAAACCCAATTTTGGCCCCATGACTTGGTTCCACCAAATTGAACCCATAGCCCACTCAATTGGCCACAATTTGCTTGAAAAATCTTCATAACATTCCTACACATTAAATTTAACCTTCAATTGGCCTTGGTAGGACCTCAATTTCATTTGATTTCAACCTAGGTCCAGAAGCCCCAAATTTGCCCCAAATTAACCATATCTCAAAATTTCACCAAATTGAGGGCCTTAACCCCAAAATTTCCACTCCATCCCTTCATAAAAAATCTTCACAACACCTCCCTTGATCATGTTCACCATTTCATTTGGAATTAGCCTAAGGCTAGCCCAACCTAGACCCATGTCTAGCCCAACATGCCCAAATTGGCCAAATCTCAAAAATCCCTCAAATTGACCTACCAATTGAACTCAAAATCACTTCAACCCTTCACCAAAAATCTTCATAACAATCAGCTACAAAATGTTGTTCAATCAATTGGGTCATTTGAAATGGCTAACCTAGCTTAAACCCAAACTTTGATCACTTGAACCCACATTGAACCTATGCAGTAAAGATGGCCTAACTACCCAAATTCACCAAATTAACTCCACCTCAACCATTAGTTAGACCCTAAGACTGAGCCAAAAACCATCTAACCACCTAAGCTATGCCATGGACCAAAGGTCCCCTAAATTAAGGGATTTCATTCTATTTTTGCTTAAGCTTAGGATATTTTGTTAAAATTAAACCTCAATCCATTAAATTGATGTGGCATATTCCCCTGGGTTCCCTGAGGTCCTAGCTACCACCCCCTGGCCGGCCGTCTGGCTGACCAGCCTAGTGGCCGAAAAATAGCCAAACTGAGAACCACCCCCATGGAGCTTCACCCAAATCAAACCTAGAGGCCAGCTCATCCCTCGGCCTAAGCACCACAATGCACCCAAACTTGTGCCCTCAGAGCCACCCTCGACCATTTTTATAAAAACTCACCTCCACGGCCATGGCAGGTGTGCTAAAATTTTCTCAGAGAGAGCTTCCCAAATCACTCACAGAGCTTCCTTGAGACCTCCACGGCCCTTTCCAATCACTCCAATGCCTTGATTCCCCCTGTGTAACCCTAATTTTGAGCTTGAAAATTAGGACAAAAACATGACATCTATGAAAACTCCACCAAACTTCAATTGCTTGTGCCCTTGCTTGGGCCCACACCTTCACAATAGTAAGAGAAGACAAAGCCCCATCAAATTACCCTCTGCACCATAGCTCTAGACCAACACCTGAAATTGAGCTTGGTCAAATTCATACCTAGGCCTTACACCACAATAAGAGACTTACTCCCTAGCCTCCTAAGACCCCAAAAAATGTGCCAAGGCCCTCTAATTGAAGCTTCACTTCTTAGAGCAAAGGTATAAAATTTCTCCTTCTTCTGAGCCTATTTTGAGTCTCCATTTGATTAAGCTTAATTTAATTGCATGATTATCATATGGATATGTTCGTCTCACTTAGACGAGTCGATATGATCAAACCCAAAGTGATTTGGTTGAGTCTAGGCTGAGATCTTAGGGTTTTAGTGTGGACGATCACGGGATCACTCTATCATTGACGATTATGGATGATAATGAAGAGCCGTCCGATTGCGCGTGTATCGGATGGACGGAGGAGATCAAGCCAAACAACGCTTCAGAACATAAACCGCGGGCCGAGTCAGTGCTGAGGTGGATGACAGTGCCGAATGGGAGCGCGCCGCGTGGAGTTCGGAGCTGCCTAGGATTTACATGGTGCCGCGCTGTTTAAATAGATAAATAGGGATTTTTCCTATTTATTTAAATACCCCTAACTTCAAAAATTCATATCTTGGTGTAGAAAAATCACAAAAATAAAATAAAAATACCCTCTTGCTCAGTGAATAGAGGAAAACAATGTGGAAGTAATTTGAAGTCCATTTGATGAATGTTTTATTTTTAATTAATTAAATACTGATTTGAATGCTTTGATTCTCCATGCATATTGACACTTCACCATGACTTGAAATTTTAACATGTTATATCTTCTGTCAAAGGGAAACATTCTCCGATTTTTCCAAAGTTATAGGAATTCTCTAGACAGAGATCTATATTTTTCAAGTTTATGCACATTATTTGCTTAAATTAATCATGGAAAATAACATGTTGATTAGAAAATTCTAAGAAAATTTTGGAAGGTTTATGATGACCAGGGAACCTTTAGGAAAATTTTTCATGAGTCAAGTCATTTAAAATGCACCTAATTTTCACAAACACTAAATCACTAAGATAATTAATTTTGGAAAAAATAAATATCAAAATGACTTGATTTTTTATCTCCACAATTTTCTAAAATCCAGAGAACTCCCCATAAAATTTTAAAAGCATTTTGAGTACATTTGATGGTATAAATTGATTTTTTAAATTAAATATCTTTTTTTGGCACTTAAATGATTTTTTTAAAAATCAAAATATAACTCAAAAAAATTATGAAAACTTGTTTTTGGAGTTCTCTGTGATCAGGGAAATTTTATAAAATAAAAAATGATATTTAAAATAAAAACTTCATTTTTAGCCAATTTTTAAATATTTAAAATAATTAAAAATTAATAAAAATCACAAGAATAATAAGACTCATGGAAATGTTCTAAATTGCTTCCTAATCACTTAGGAATAATTTGAATATTTTTTCTGATTTTCTAAATAAAGAAATTGAATTTCAAAGTTTAAAAATAATTTTTAAAGGCTAAAAATGAGTTTTCACTAAAATAATTCCAATAAATCAAGAATCCAATAGAAAATAGTGGTGCCAGAACGAGGGAACCGTATGATCCTAACCAGTGTCGCTCTGATCAACTTTAATATTCCCTCATAAAATTTAAAGAGCTTCAACCATAGTGCCACCTGATTGGACATTATAACTTAGCACACTAGAAAACTCAAACTCGTCGTAGCAGGGAGCTTAGAGTTAGCATGGTGGGTAGCATGGCCATCTTCAGCAGCAAACCTATCTTCCTTAACTAAACCAATCTTCCTTCCTTAGATATAAACAACAAAAGCCATAGGACTTTGAGGTTGCTTGCTTATGCAATGTAAATCCTCACCTTATCTTTAGGCCTTTGTATAGCCCTATTATACAATATAAGGCCTAACTCGTCTTAGGAATTTGAGGTTGTCGTTTGTCACGACCTAAATCCTTACATCTTCTAGGCTATTTGTGTGATCGTTTCACACAAATGTAAGCCCTAACTAATAAAATTGGCAGGATGAAACACTTAAAATTTTCTTCTCAAAACTGAAGCCAAACATTAGGATAGCTTGGAAAGTCACCGGGGTTCTCCTCTGGATCCATGACATCCCCTAGTTCTTCCTCCTTTGGATTCTACAATAAAAGAGAGTCTTCTTAGGTGACTTTGGTCATTTAAGATGTAATTAACTATAGGGGCTTGCCCTTATAGAAAGCATGTCTGAATCAAACTTAATATAAATCCTATTTAATTATTTATATTAAATAGGGGAACTTGTCAGCAAATACAAAGGTTTCACAGACCAAAAGAATGTCGCATATTTCTTAGTTTCTTTGATCGAGCCTCATCCTCAAGTCTTGTGTTTATCCTTCATTATAGATACATGATTTAAGGTACAATGCTATTTCATTTAAACTATGAAAAATATGGGGAAAATTTGATTTCATATTTTTCTAAAACTAAATATATATGTAAATTAAAACGTCCTTCCGAAGCGGGCGACGGTATTTCAATTTCGTTGACCGACAGCTTCTTACAGGAAACTCCTCCAACCAAAAGTAGCACCGATAAGTGGTAATGGAACTCTCCTACTAACCAGGATATGAAATTTATCTTTGTCAACTTTCAGCCCTGAAACCTGTTGAAATTTTTGCAAGCAATCATAAAGGTACTTGATAGCTGACTTAGTGGCCCTAGTAAAAATGAGAATATCATCTGCATAAATAAGATGACTAATGTCCATCTTAGCTCTATTATGATAAGAATTGAAAATTTTTCTCTTTACTTGGCAATCAATGAGTCTGGATAAGTAATCCAAAACCAGTATGAAAATAGTTGGGGAAGAGGATCCCCTTATTTAAGCCCTCTAGTAGCTTTAAAGAAACCATGAGCTTTTCCATTAATGAAAACAAAATTAGCATTGGCCTCCAGCCATCTTTTAATGATATGACAGAACTCCTTGAAAAAATCTCTAGCCTCCAAGCATTCCGTAATGAAATCCCAGTTCACCATATCATAAGCCTTCTTCTGATCTAGCTTATAAATCACATTACCCCCTCTACAAGGTTTCTCAAAATCCTGTAAAAGTTCTTGGGCCAATAATATGTTGTCCCCTGTATTTCTCTCTTTCACAAATGCTGCTTGGTTGATGCTTATCAACTGAGGTAGGGCTGGCTGAAGTCTGCTCACAAAAATTTTGCTTACAACCTTACTTATGACATTAGTAAGGCTCAAAGTTCTGAAATGGCTCCAGCTGTCTTTAATAGAAGTCTTAGGAATAAAAATAATAGAGGAAGCACTGAAATAATTTAGGAGAGAATGACCTTTGAAGAAATGTTGAATAGCTTGAATTACCTCCACCTTGATAACACCTGAGGCTTTTTTATATAAATCTGCAGTAAACCCATCAGAGCCTGCAGATTTAGAGCTATCAATGGAATGTCTCTTTGAATCTCCTCCTTCTTAAGTATGTCAGTCAGGTTCATTCTAGCAGTGTAATGATTTCTTTCAAAAAACAAATTGCTAAGAATATGATCTCTTTTAGTGTTGTTGCCATTCATGAGATTCTGGCAGAACAATACAGCACTTTCAACAATCTCCTCCTCCTTTCTGAGCCAAGTTCCATTTTGGTCTTTAATAAAATGAATAGTGTTGCACTTTCTCTGGTATTTAATGCTGGCATGATAAAATTTAGTATTTCTATCCCTTCTATCTTTCTATCCCCTTCAGTAAATTTAGTTTTAGCAGCCTTTTGCTTGAGAAATTGGTCTTGCCAGTTCACTGCAGTTAGTAGTCACTCATTAGCGTCTAAAAGAGTAGCTTCATCAGTTTTCCCTTTGCTGTGCTCCTCCTCCAAATCAAGCAGCTCCTTTTTAGCCTTTCCCATAACCTTCAGTAAATCCCTAAAGGTATGCCAACTCAGCTGTTTGAGAGCTTTGCCCACTTTCTTTTGCTTTTGCCACATATTAATGAAAGGGTCAGGGTGAATATCATTCTTCCAATTATCTTTGATAATCACAAGAAGTTCTTATGCTGAGACCAAACATTCAAGTACCTAAAAGCACTCTTCTGACAACGACTTTTTGGGCTAATAGTGATCAACAAAGGCCCGTGATCTGATCCAACTAGGCTTAGGTGAGTGATAGAAGTCTGCAAGAAAATTTGAATCTAGTGGTCACTAGCAAAGACTCTATCTAGTCTTTCCCACATATCCTTCCTCCTCTAAGTGAAAGCAAGGCCACAAAAATAAAGATCAAATAAGCCAGTTTTTTGAATATTATCATTGAATGTGGATATAGTTACAAGATTAGGAGTTCTACCCCCCTTCCTTTCAATAGGAGAGGAAATGCAATTAAAATCCCTTCCCACAATCCATGCTTTATCAATAGAACATTGGATATTATGAAGGGTTTCCCACAGTTCAGTTCTTGCAGTTTTTGAACTTCCTCCATAGACAAAGGAAGCAAAGCCTTCCATGACATCAGTACTAATGTTCATATGTAGAACTTGAGGGTGATTCAATAAAATGGAACACTTCATTTCTTTCCTGTAGAAAACCCAAATTTTGTTGTTGAGATTAGTAAGCAAGTTGAATCCAGGGAAAACTTTGGCAATTTTCATAGTGTTTAGATGAACCATAGGTTCCAGAATGGCTATACACCAAAATTTATGTTTTTTATTTAGGTATTTGAGTCTTTTTAAGGATAAGAGGTGAGCAATCCCCCTTATGTTCCAACACAACATATTAATCATGGGGAAGGGGGATGGATGTAGGGTTGGGATCTAGATCTAGTCCTCCCTCTTGGTTTGTTAAGACTTCCTTTTCTTTGGCTGCTTGGATCTTCATTTATTAGTAACTCCTTTTCCTTCTCCTATTTCAGTTCTTCTAGTTTGGAATTCCTTTTCTTTATAGTTTTTTGAATCTGCCATTCTGATTTCAATTCTTTGTTGATTTCTGCAACCATAGATTCAGTAGGGGAAACCACATCCGCTCTATCCAAAAGATTCCTTGTGTTCCTAGGAGACTGAATTAAATCCCTCAAGGGGACTTGAATTGAGTGGTGACCACTTCCAGTTCTATCTGTCTCCATTTCCTCACCAACTTTTACCCTCTCTTCAGCTAAAGAGGTCACAAAAGGCTGGTCCATAAAATTATTCTGAACAGCTAGTGAAATATTTGTCTCTTCTGTCCCTGCCACAGTGGAAATCTGCTGGTGAACTTCTTTGTTGCTGTCTCTCAGAAGATTGTTGTTTTCAGTATTCAACTCCAGCTGAGGGTGATTTATATTCCTTCTATTAGGAGGATTAAGCCTGTAGCATTTCTCCCTAGTGTGACCAAACATTTTGCAATGTTGGCAATGATAGGGTCTTTGCTCCATGACTACTTCCTGCCAAAAGAGTAGGGTAACATCCCTCTCCACCAGAATTCTTGCATTGGATGGCCTAGCTTTATTATAAGTGGCAGCATCCACCTTCAATGGTGTGCCTAAAATACATCCAATATTAAATTATGCATTAAGTTTAAAGAGATGCAATGGAAATTTTGGTAGCTTAAACCAAATTGGCACAGTGGGGGGTTCCTGTGAGGGGTCATACTCAGGAGTCCATTTTAAAATCTTCATTTCTGCACCTACAATAATGATGGATTGTTTAGCAAAGATTCTTGCATAGTCCTCTTCCTTTATCAACTGGATGAGGAGATGCCTTCCATCCAGCAGATCTAGTTTCCAGTCAGAAATTTTCAGAGAATCAAAATATTTCCTCACAAGTTTCATCTTTGGGTGTCCTAGACTAAATTTTCCAATTACGGTGAACTGAACATCCAAGTTCAGTTTAGCAAGGTCCTGATCTGAGAAATGAGCAGCCGGTTCCCCATCCTTAGATCCCACAGGATGGATGCACCGGGCAGAACCCCTACTTGCAACAGTGTTATGAAATTCCTGAGGAAACACAAGAAGGTCAAGGTCCACCAAGGGGGAAGAAGGTTTTCCTACAATCCCAGCATAAGTGGCTTTTATCCATTGCAAGTTTATCTCCAAATCAATAGGGGTGGCCATATGAAACCACCAGCAGCACCCCACAAGGGTGCAGGGCTGAAACCAAACCCAGCAAAACAGCAAAAAGGACCCAGCAAAAAGGAAGCCCTGAGTGAAAATAGAAGACCACCAAGCTCAGCCAAAACTCTCAGCAACCTACAAATCCAGTAAAACCAGCAATCCTACCAAATAGCAGGACCCAATTAAGAGAAACTAGAGAAACATGTCAAAGATGGAAAGAAAGGCAGAGAATCCTGCACCCAAAGCCAATGTAACGGTGACAAAATTTGAAAATCCAGACCCGGGAAGAAAAAACACCAGAAAAATAGCTCCAAAAAGAAGAGATGCCTTACAAAGTCCTCCTCCCCTATCCCAAGGAAGGATCTTACTCAAGCAACAGTCTCCAAACATCATCTTCTCCAACCAAATCCTAGCAGAGCTGTAGTCCTAGAACAAAAATATAATAAGTTCAATCATCCTTAACAATATCCAAGAGATCTTTAAATATTCAAAACACGACCCTGAACAACTTTTCAAATCTCTTGAAATGTTTCGAGTTGATTTTAAACTTATTATATTGTTCCATTAATCATCTCAAAATTGAATTATCCCATTGCTCAGTGAACTTTGATATTTCAACTATCCCAAGAAATGAAGGAAGTTAGATAATCACTTAACATTTCATTTGATATTTATATGAATGGGTACTGAAAGGGGCAAGTCCAAAGTCATTAAGAATTTTAATGCCTAGAGTTAAAGTAGGGCCTAAAGTATTTGAAAGTGTTTATCAATTAGCTAATTCCATCTTTTCTAATCCGAATTAGAACAATTCTTACATATCAAACCTACTTCACTATTAAACCCTCTTGATTTTAATATTTTTTAAAGTAATTTTATAATAATTATGTATTAAGTAAAATGAAGTCCTAATTCTCATTAATATCAGACTTAGCATCCAATCATAGTTTAGTAGGCTCTAAATGGGTGAATTATTATCTTCATAACTTAAGCCCAATACCTTAGGATCGTCTTAATTAAATTATCTTCCAAATCATGACAATTTAAATTATCTTCCAAATCATGACAATTATCAAAATTACAATTTGACCCTTATCATGAAAAAGGATGACAAATTGGTTTCTACCTCTTAGCCCTTCATATTTCAAACACCCAAGAGATTTTACTATAATCAATATTAGTCATTTACCCTTTGATTAATCCTAAAATTTAATTAAGGTCTTAAAATTCCAAAATTAACATTGTGCCCCTGGGGCTCCCCATTCCATAATTTATCAAATTAAACTCAATGGTGACCTTGAAATTTTTATGGAGACTCAATCATGAGTTAATTAAAATACTAGAGAAGAAGACGTGGTCTTTTAGATTTTTATTTAATTCATATAATTATTTTAATTCAAAAATAAGAATTTTTAATTTTAATTTATTTAATGAACTAAAATAACACGTGGATAAAATTCCATGATTTTATTTAATTATTATAATTGTTTAATAATTTTTAGTGATTATTTAAATATAAATATATTTTAATTTTGAAAATTATCATTTATATTTTTATTAAAGCTCTCTAAGTTCAAGAAACTCAGAGAAATAAATTTCATATTTTTATGACTTATATTTCATTTATTATTTTAATGAAAAAATAAGGAAAATATATTTTAGGCTTTTAAAAATTTATAATTAATTTAGAAAAATTAAGAAAAATATTCTAATGAGTCTTAAGTAATCAGGGAACCATTAGACAGATTTTAGACCATTTTCATATTTTTGAAATTCTTAATTATTTTTAATTATTTTTAATTTTAAACATAGCTCAAAAATGAAATATTTTTTTAAAAATAATTTTTATTTTTCCTAAATGCCCTTAGTCACAAGGAACCCAAAAAATTACTTTTCATAATTTTTCTAAGTGTATTTACTTTAATATAATTATTTTTGTACAAATTTTTGTACAAAAATATAAAGTACAAAAATATAAATTTTCTTAGAAAATTAACTTTAGTACTTAAACTTAATTAAATAAATTTCAAAGTTTTTTACAGTGAGTCAACATGATTTTATTTACAATGTGAAATTGATTTCATTAATTTTTAAACAATAATTAATTCAAATAAATTAATTCAAATTTTAGGCATTTAGCTAGCTATAAAAATATACAAAATTATCCAAACTATCATAATATTTTTCCTAAGCTTCTCTAACCATAGGGAACCTACTAAAATTCATCCCATAATTTTTTAAGTGATATTTTAATTTTTATAATTAATTTAAACCAGAATAGCCATCCAAGCTTTGAAATTAGGATTACATGCATAGAGAAGCTCTCTAGCCTTGGAAAAATCAAAGAGCATCTCCTCTGTCACGAGGAATGAACTTCCAAAATTTCATGCTTTGAAGAATAATATTTAATCAATTAATATTAAAACACCTCAGAGGCTATTTAATTAATTAAAAATTAGATACTCATCAAATTACTTTTATTTTTCGTCCACATTATTCTCCTCTATTCACTGAGCAAGAGGGTATTTTTTTATGATTTTTCTATGCAAAGATATGAATTTTCCATGTTCTGATATTTATTTAATTCATTTAAACCCTATTTTCCAACTTATCCACACGGCGTTGACTGAATCCTACGGTGCTCCGAAAGACCACGTGTCACTCTGCCATTTGAGGCCACCTTCTATCTCAACTGCCACACAGCCCGTGGTTCACGTTCTATTCCCTCATCCATCTTCATCTTGCAATCAGAAGGTTGTGGGTCATCATCCCCAATGACTAAAAATTGTGAACCATTTAACATCAAACCCTAAGATCTCTCTTGACATTGAACCAAATCACATGGGGTTTTTTCCTACACCTTCATCTACTCAAGACAAACACATTTATATGGTTACATTGAAATCAAAGTCAAGTTCCCTTTATAAATGGTGAAATCAGAGCTCAAAATTAGGGTTAGTTTTTGTGGAAGCTTCAGTAGAGTCCAACGAACCTCTTAGATGCATTCTTTTCCTCTGGTGAATGGTTGAAGTATGAGTTTAATGAAAAGGTGTAGCAATGTTGGTCTATAGGCGGGCTGGAGTGCTCGGGAGAAGGGCGTTTTGATGTCAAACTTCTTCATTTAGCTCATGGAAGCTAAAGGAAGAGTTAATTTTAAATTTTGGTGGAGTTTAGGTTGGGTGACAAAAAAACCCCTGGATTTCAACTCAAAATTGAGCTCTCATAGAGGGATTTAGAAGAGGAAAATTGTGGGCTTGAGCATAGGAATGCTTGGAGAGTTTCTAAGAGCAATTTGATAGAGTCTCCCCAAGGAAATTGGTTAGTTCTCTATTAACCTATAGGAGAGGGAGTTTAAATAGAGGGGGAAGGAGAGGCCACCATGGCTGGCCATTAGGTGCAAAGAGTTGCTTATGTGGAGGGCTGAGTGGCACAAGTGTCCAGTTGAAGTGGAGCCAACTCAGGTCCAGTTGAAGTGAGCCAACTCAGGGAGTTCAAATTTGGAGTTTTGGCAAAGGGTTGGCCCTCAGTTTTGGTGTTTACCGGCCATGAGGCTGGCCAGCAGGGCTATGGGTGGTGGCCAGAGGAGTCAAGGGAGCCAGAGGGATGCTAATGATGATTAACCCTTAATGGTTAAGGGTGATGGCAAGTGTATATTGGTTTAAGACAAATATGTGAAGAGATCCTCTAAAACAAGGGACCATTGGTCCATGGCTCATGTAGGGTGGGCTAAGTGGTCTAGTTTGGTCACTAGGGTCAAAAGGGTGATTGTGGTGGCTTTGGCTTGATCAATTTGATTTGGTTTCATCAATTTTAGAGCATGGGTCCAATTATGGGCATTTTTGCTTGAAGTTGGATTTGGGTTGGACTAGTCATGGAATTTATCTCAATTAATTAGGTAAAATGGTGTAGATGATTGTCACATGGAGTTTAAAAAAAGAATTGAGTGATTTTGTGTTGATTTGGAAGCTCAATTTGATGGATTTTAGCTCATGACCAATTTAGGTGCATTTGGGTTAGCCTTAGATTTGGATTGGGCTAGGGCTTTGGTAGACCCAGTTGATAGTTCAAACTAGTCCAAGGGATTTTCATGAAGAGTTTTGGGTACCAATTGAGTGGGGACTTTGGGGTTATGAGGCTTAATTTAGTGGAATTTGGAGTTTGGGGCAAAATTGGTGGTTTTGGAACAAGTTGAACTTGAGTGAGATTGGGGCCTGAACAAGGCCAATTGAGGGTTCAATTTGATGTGAACGAGTGTTTTAAAGGGTTTAGGATTCAAAATTTGGGCAATTGGATAAGTTTGGGGATTCAATTTGGTGAAATTATGACTTAGGGTCAAATTGGGGATTTTGAATTGGGCTTAGGATTTAGGTTTGAAATTGGGTCCAATTGAACTTGGATTTGGTTTTAATCAATTTTAGGCATGATGAATTTGAGTTTAGAATTGAAATTGGGGAAAATTGGGATCAAATTGATCAAATTGGACCTTTAAGAGAAATTTGGGGCTTTTGGTTAAAATTGATCAAATTGGGCTCAATAGAGTGGTCCAAATTGCTTTTAGGGAGATTTAAAATGATTTTGAAGGTTTTGGGACAGTTTGGTCACCATGGGATTTTTTTGAATTTAGATAATTTTGGGGTGTTTTTTTTTTGGATAATTTGGGTGGTTTAAAAGAGTTTGAAATCTTTTTTTGGACAAAATTGAGTATTATGGGTAATTTTTGGGATTTTGGTTCAAAATTGGGGTTTTAAGGGTAGTTTGGTAAATTGGGGTAGGTTTTGGGGGAAAAAGGTTAAATTGGGTATTTTAGTAGGATTGGGGTTGCTAACCACACAACCATCTTACTTGAGCCATGTATCAATAGAATCCCCTACTTTGGGTCTTCATGTACTTCTCTCAACTATACCCTAGCCCAAGGTTAGTAGCCTAGGGGACAACCTACATGAGTTTCCCAAAAAGTTATGGGTGCAACTAAGCATATGTGACTAAAACTTGAGGTTGTGAGTGTAAGTGGAGGAGGGAGTATCAAGAGTGTGCGTGTGTGAAACTTACCAAGCCCACATCACCCAGGGTCCACCCTAAGGCCAAACACTCCTATGGGGACTCCCCTTGAGCTCCCCCATACTGGCCCAACCTTCTAAATGTTAGAGGTTAGACCTAATGTGTGGAACTTCAAATTGAGCATAGAAGAGTTTAGAGTTTCTAATGGTGAGGGATCTTTTACTAGTCCTCTAAGAATAGTCAACAAGAAAGTCTTATGGCTAGACCCTAGGCTACTAAGAAGGAAATTTGACCTCAAACAAAAGTGAGGTAAAAAATGTTCCCTTAATAGGTTTGGTGTGTCGGGTCGGTACACCGTACGTATTGGTGTTGACTGAAGAGATCAACAAAACCAACATGACTATCTGAGTCAGCAGACTCATAATAGAACATAAAAAGAGTAGAAGATTTCTGCTTAGAAGTAAGTATGGAATCCCATTGAGAAAAAAGGAAGGGGATTCTAAAAACAACCATCAAGAAAATTGACAGTCGCGGTGAAAATTCAATTTTAATTCAATGTTTTAAAAAAAATTAATTTTGATTTCAATTTTAACAGTTTTGATGGATTGAATTATGTATGAGGAGAACAAATCAAGATGGAAAGCACAAGGACCTACATCCAACTTAAGTGGTGACAACAGTGCAGAGAAGGACAACCATTAAGGGCATTATGCCGGGAAGAAAAGAATGTACCAATTAAGGCAACCGATAGGGACATTAAGTCTTAATTGGCTCTGGTTGAAGGTTGGAATCAAAATTCAGGTATTAACCCTAGGAAGAGAACTAGAATTTAGGTACCAGCTACGAGAAAGAAAGACTATACTAAATTGGGCAACCGCTAGGGACTTTACGTCCGAACTGGATCTAGGAGAGAATGACAACTGCTCGGGAGATTACACCAAACTTCAAGGTGGTAATCAAAATTTAGGTACTAACCCCAAAAGAATTAATAGTGCAAAGGGCTCGTAAAAAGAGTATGAGAGATTGTGAAAAATTGCTGAGAAGGAGGTAGTGTGGAGGCCTATCCTGAATGCTGAGATTTTGTGTGGCACTTCGTGGAGATTATGACAAATTTGTTAGATAGAGACATTTGTGCTGCGAAAGCGGAGAGTGTGGAACTTCAAATTTGAGAAAAATTAATTTATTGAAATTATGAATTTTTTTATTATCTTTATCATCGTTTGATTATCAGGGTATTTTTTCAAATTTAATCTCTATTGATTTATTTTTTTTAAATTTATTTAAATTTTATTATCGGATTTTCGTTGTATCGTTCTTTGTTTATTATAATTTAGAACCAACGTATGGTTCTACGGCTTTTTATCCATCGCACAAAAAGGGAAATTTGACAAACATATTGAAATCTGAAAGAAACTTCATTAAACTGCTTCAAATATGTGTTAAAAACTGAACGCATGCTGAAGCTATCAGAAGCTAACATTTTGAATACATTCTGAAGCATCAAATGTTAAATACATCTCAACTATTGAATACATCTGAAACATTATATATCATATCTACCATATTGTGATGCATTACAAAAAGTGATAAGAACTATTTATTCTGTCCTCTGTGGCGAGCTCATGATCAAGCTAACCTTCTCAGCCATGCCCGGGACAAGATTTCCTTTTGCGTGCACTTAGAGGTACAACATCTCATAGCTCGTATGGGTGTAGTTCTTTCAATTCTTGGTCTAGATAGAATCCATGTGGTATCTTGCTGTCATCCATTCTTCTTAACATAACAGAAACTCTATGGTGCAGCACTCCTGAGATGCAGTGCTTTGCCAAATCTGCTCCATTTCCTTTAAAAATTAAAACTGAACCCACAAACAGTGGAATTTCAGTACATCCTCAGAATTCTCCAAGGCCAACAATATCAATTTCTTTACCAAATAGAATATTGCTCTTGCTCAAAAAGGACACTGTGCAGAAGGGCTTGACAAAATCATGGTGATCAATATGTGGAGGAATGTAGTCTTTTTCCTCGTAGATGTTGAGGATGCAGCTTGATGCAGGTGGATTTAGTGTGTTAATTTTGCAAATACCTTTCAATATTACAAAATACACAAGGCAGATACAATAGTAAACATGAAAAATAATCCCAACAAAATAAGTTTAATGAAAATTGTTTTATCTTTTAAAACTCTTTAAACTGCCAAATCCACTAAAAATAACAAAAGTATACACATCACTCAAGTAATAAAGGGCTCTATTAGAGCCCTAAATATCGATCCCACAAGGAAGTTGGAAATGCCTATTAGTAAATTCTTAAGGTTATAATGTGAACTAAAATTTTAAACTACAACAGTGAAGTGCTAAATTTGAATATAAAGTAATAGAGTGAATGCCAAATAAAATGCAGTACAAAGACAAAGTTGATTAAACTAATTGCTAAACTTTTAAAAGTAAAAACTACAAAAAACTAAACAAAGTTTTTTGTGACATAGAGTTCAAATTTAAGAAAGTATCCTTCACCTTTAGAATGAGTATATGGATTGTGAAGAAATTAAAATCATTTAAAAAATTATAAAAATTACTTTGTACCAAATAGGAGCAATCCTACTCTTTACCCTCTTCCGAGAGCATAAAGAACATTGACTAATCCAGAGTTTGGTCCCTAATTTCATGGTTAGGCTGAGAGGATACCAGTTGCCACTTCAGAGCTCCCACTACTCCCTCACCTGAGGGCTAACAATCTTGCATTAATTTTCAATCAATTGGACCAAATTAGGGATTTAAATATATCACCTTAAAATCTCCAATTTTGCATCCAACAAAGTATATTTTCCTATTTATTTCCACTCAACTCCATGGATGACATTCTCTCCCATGAAATCGAATGTGATTCTAACCATGCTGTAGAAATCATAGCCCTTTTGGATCATATGTTTCTCAACACATTTTAACATTTCAATTGGCCAAATCAAAAAGTAAATGAATGAAGATCGAATGAAGATCGAAGTTCAAATCATCACAAATTATTGAAATTTAAAACCGTATAAAATAAAATCAATTCTTCACAAAACCATATCTCAAAGTAGGGAGAAGGATAAAGATAAATACTTAGAATTCATGAGAAGGGTATGATAAAACACGGATTTCATATATAAAAACAAGCTTACAGAATAAAAGATATAAAAGACAAAACTTATCTGACAATCCTTCCCAAGCAAATCCCTAGAAGTTCTCTTCAAGCCTTTAACTCCTTACAAGTACTCTCAATTCTCTCTTAGAAGTGTAATCAAGAAGAAATCTCTCACCTTCCCTCTTCTCTTACAATCCTTGAAAAAAATCTTCAAGCCCTTGACTCTCTCTCTCTCTCTCTCTGTCACTTTTGCCCCACTTACATGCCACCTCCTTTTTGTTCTTCAAAACCTCTCTTTTATTAAAGGTTGCCTCCTTCCAAAAAAAATTCAAAATTACCTCTAAAATTCTATCCAAAAGTCAACCCTTTTGAATTTAAAAGACATGTCCATTGATCCGAGAGACATATCCCTTCATAAAAGAACTTTACAAAGTAGTTGGATGCATTAAATTACTTAAATGGGTGTTTAAAACAAGCGTACTTTTGAAAATTTGTGCAAAATTTGTTACAAACCACCTTAATCTGCAAAAAGTTATCTCTGGTGACTCTGGCGCATCTGGCGCCAGCTTGCTTAAGTCTGTGCTATTCTGGGTTTTGGTACTTCAGGCACCAAATCTAGCACATATAGCGCCAACTCTCTGTAAAATGGTACTTATGGCACCAATCAAGCGCATCTAGCACCGGCTCTTTATAAAATGGTGCTTCTGGTGCCAATTTGATGCATATGGCACCAGGATTCCCAAATTTTGCTGTTTTTGCTTCAAAATTCGTCCTTTTTTCCACTTTTGCTCCAAATACCTAAATTTGATATACCTGCAACAAAAACATGAAAATACCCTTCTTTAAAGTGCAATAGAACAAAAAATAAGAATGAAATGTATACTTAAAACAACATATTATTTTGGTGTATCAAAATCCCCTAAATTTAAATGTTACTTGTCCTTAAGTGAAGATTTTACTACATAAAAGTATATGGCTTGGGATAGTTATTAACTTATAACTCCTTTGCTCTAGATCAATAAATAAAATAGTAAAATTTAAGAAATTTTTTTAATAAATTAGACTAAAAATTTAAGTGTAAGAGTACTTAGTAATTAAAATTGAGATTTCTGAATCTCTTTTCATTTCAAGAAAAAAATACAATTTGTCATATTAAGGGTTCTTATAACATTCATATGAAAAAGAAATTCTTGAAAACCTTACTATTAATGCTATTAATACTCCAATACAAGTTTAGAAAATGTAATAAAGCCTTTTCTTTAAGTTGATTCAAGTGAAGCCAATTTTTGATTACGCATCTCCTCAAGCTTCTCCTCACTCATTTTTATTTTATTTTCTTTTTTTCTTTTTATTTTAGGATATTTCAATCCTTTCTTTTATTTTTCTTTTTGAAGTGAGGATTACTATATCTGGATAGCCTTTAAAAATTTTGAACTTCACTATCCTATTCTTAAAGTCAAAACTCCTTACCTTTCTTCACTTTATAAATTCATATTAGTTTATGATTTTTCATGAAGTTTTATTCTTTTCTTCTTACATGAAACTCTAAAATTTTTAATGCTTCAGAAATACAATTTCCCTTACTTGAAATGGAAAAGCATAGTCTTATCTTTTCATACAAAATATCATTTACTTAAAAATTGACCTTCATTATTAAAAACTTTTACCTAAATTTAACATAATATTCATAAACATAAATATAGTCATTTAAAGTTAAATCTTAATATCCCACGTCATGTTAAATAATTTTAATACTGTAGTTAATTGAGGACAAACAAAATTTAGTTTACTTCTTTTGAAAAGAAAAATTTCTTTCCCCCGAACTAAAGTTTTTAAGTGATTTAAAAATGTTTTATACAAAAATTTGTAGGTTAAAGAAAAAAGTAAATGCATGAAAATAAAAAATAACATGTAGAGGATTTTTCAGTATGAAACTAAGCTCTGTTATACTGTAGGTACTAAATTTAAAAATACAGACTTTAAAGCATTAAATGAAACATAATATATTCTTAAGGATTTGTCGAAACTTAAGTACAGAAAAAAAACTGAAATTACTAAAAGTACAGAGAAGTAAAAATCTACTGTTACTATTACAATTCAAGTTCAAAACACAAAATGAAAGTTTTGACCACAACTGTTTCAAATGACATCAACTAACAACATAATAAGAAAGTTAACAAACAAACAAACAAAACAAACTAAACTCATAAGAATATCAGTTCTCAATGCCTTCCTCCTCCTACTCATCATCATCATCTTCTTCTTCTTCATCATCATGAATAAGAGTATAAGGAGTGAAGCAAGGGCAAGTTGGAAATTCCACATTGTATTCGACCCTAAGAAATCTAACCATAGCTTCCTCAAAAGCTTTATCCTGTGGAATTCTCCTTCGTTTATACTCATCATTATAATTATTTCTAGCTTCAATTTCTCCAATCTGATTCTGTATTTTAACTATATCCTTTTGTTGAATCATAAGCTACTCCATAATATTTTCAAGTGAAGCAGAGTGAGAGGTAGAAGCCCCTGTACCTGATGTAGAGGGTCTATCAATACCTTCACTCCTAGACTCAATAAATGGTTGTGCTTTTTGAACTGTATGCTTCCCATTAGGATTTTATAGCTGAAACCTTTTCTCATTTCTATGAGACTCTACTTCTGATTGCTCACATAAAGTGAAAATCAGGGCAGGGTAACCCAATCAACTGGTTGTAACACTATTAGCTATAATCTGAGCATCATGAATTATGAGAGCACCAACATCTAATTCCTTCATTTTCTGAATGCAAAAGTTTAACACAACTCTATCCTTTGTTACTTTGCTTAGATGATTTATTGGCAGCAATTTAGCAGAGATGAAGTGGTGTCATACCTTTGATTGAATAGTCATCATGGAAGTATATAATTTAACTTTCTTATTATTTTTAATCTTCCATTCTCCTCTTCCATCAGTAAGAAAAGTAATCACTTCATCCAATGATAAATCAGTCATAAAGAATGCAATGTATTTGCAATGGAATACATTTATCAGCCCAAAAAAAGAATTGATCCTTTCCTTAGAAAATTCAACTTGTTTACCTCTCACAAGGATGTGATCGTCAGTGGTAAACCTCAAGTTGGCATAAAACTCCTGAATCATTGGTACAATCACTACTGCAGTGAAGTAGCAAAACCTTTCCCAATTTCTAACGACGATCAACCTCTCAATCTCGCCACCCGGGTAAGCAATTGCCCATTCTTGGATCAACCTTTTAGATTCCATTTGTGTGTTATAACATTCTTGGGCTTTGAAATTGAGAAATCTCCTCGCATCAAAATCAACTATCGACTTTCCTCTCTTTACTCATGAGGCCATTGGAATTTTATGAAAATCCAAATTAAATGCAAATAAATTACAAAATCAAAAATCTAACTCCCTAAGTAATATTATTTGGTAAGAAACTTTTCTCCATGAGTTTTCTTTAAGATTTTCCATCAAAAATATCAACTTTTGGATCTTCCATAATGCAGGAAAAATCCATGGTGAAAATAAAAAATTTCTAGGTTAAAGTGAAGCTCTTATCAAGAGAAGATGAAATCTAAGATCTTTGGCCTCCGAATACTTCTCTAACCTGCACAATGCGAAGCCCTAGGTCATGGTTTAAAGGTAGGAGACAATCCAAGTATTAAAAATGGAGTTTACTGTGTGATTTCATTATTTTTTAGTCAATCTAGCATTTTCGGGACTTTGGTGCATCTAGCGCCAAATATGGTACATCATGCGCCAACTCTATGTAAACTGGAGCTTCAATCGCCAATTTGGCGCATCTGGTACCAACACCTTAGTTTTTCTAGATTTCATTTTCTGTGAAAATCTATTGTGTACTGTTTTACGTCCTCCTCCAATTAACTTAAATGAACATTTATAATCATAATTTAGACATTAATCTAACACGAAACTTTTACAAACAACACAAACAAACAACACAAAACTCGACAACACAAAACTCGCTTTTATATATAAAATCTGCGCTATTACAAACTAACATTTTTCAAGCCAACAAACATCTACTTCAGTGTCTAAAGCAAACTGAAACATCTTAAACACAAACATAAATAGATTTTATCAATAAAAGTAAATGAAATCCAACATAACACATTAACACAAACAAATAGTAGTAAACAAAATGTTCCGTGCATATATTTAGTTTAAAAATCTTCTTTGCTCTAGTCTTCCTGGATATCTCCCATAGATTGGTAGTTTACGTACAAGTTGTAGAAGGGTCGATAAGGAAATTCATCATTTGAATCTTCCTCAATCAAAGGTCATTTCTTGAACATACGTACCAAAGCGTTTTCAATACGACCAGTATGTTCAAAATGTTCCTTCAGTCTCCAATCCAGGTGATCCAACATTTCAGAAATATTTCCAATTACATGCATATAGTTATTTACCTCTTTTTCTATCTTTTTAATCCTTTTCAAAAGTACATTCATACTGAAGTAACGCTGAATAGGTGATGAATTCTGGAATGCTTGATTAATCAATACATTCATATCATTCTCATCTCCCATTCCAATACAGTTACAATAGACTTATGAATCCATCGGCTTCTAAGGAAGAAGCACTTTCTCCTAACTCTCATAAGGTACCTGCGATTGACTGCATAGTAGGAAAATAGTGGATGGATGCCCTAATCCAGTTCTAGATCCATTGACAATCATAACCAAAATTGATTTTATAATTATTTCTCCAAATATCAATAGGTTTTCCAGTTTGAATACAGTAGTTAAGAATAACACTCTCTTTAGTTACCTAATTGATTTTCATAGTGGGAAGTAATTTTGATGCAACAAGGAAATGCTACGCCTTAGAAGCAAGATTTAATAATGATGAAGAAAAACTTACATTTTCATCATCTCTAGCCTCCCAATTTGCATTTTCATCCGTAAGGTATCGATAAAGTTCATTTATATTATCTCTTGTAGGGATAAAATTCACGTAGTGGAGAAAAGACACATTTTCAATCATAAACATCTCGTTTATTCTTAAAGGAGTGAATTGCTCAAACCTCCCTCACATATAGACAATTCCTTGGTTGATTTCATGAAGATTTGCATAAAACTCTTTCACCACAGGGACATCTACGGTGGCAGTAGTGTAGCAAAGCACTTCCCAGCGTATCTGCGCAATAATCTCTTATACATGAGTATTTGGTGTGTTGAATCTTCAATTCACAAACCTCTTTTCTTTGATTAGCCTCTTCTTTACAAGAACAAGATCATGTAACTTTTGCGCATAAAAAATGATGAACTTTCTCCAGTTAAAAGTTCTAAATCTAGCCAAATTTTTAGAGTGGGACGCCATTGGAATTGAAAACTAGTGACTCTTCCCTCATTTTCCCCATTAAAATTGACTTTGAAATCCATTGTTGGGAGTTATAAGAAGAAGAACCTGCTAAAAACTGCCAAAAACCACCATTTAAAATGTTTTAAGTAATTTTCGTTGCCGCAACGCTTCATGCGCCAGCTCTCTGGAATATGGCGCATCAGGTGCCAATCTAGTGCATCATGCACCAGTTCCAAAAAATTTCACCATTTTGATTTCAATCCAATAAATTCTAAATTTTCTCATACATTTAGGTAAATAATATGTTTTAAATATTTTCTCTATGTCAAATTTTCTCAAATACACGGAATCTATAGAAGCACAAGTATATTAATATACATAAAATGTTCCAAACAATAATGTAAAACCAAAATAAACAACGATAAATATGGGTTGCCTCCCACAAAGCATTGATTTAATGTCGTCAACCTGACATTCCCAATCTTTATTCTGGGTGACCCAACATTATAGTCTCTTTAAAAAATGGTCTTTGACAATCAAAATATGGTTACAATCTGTGGCCATTCAATTTAAATATCATTCCAGTCCTGGGATCTTCAATATTAACAGCTCCACAGGGATTGACTTTAACAATTATGAATGGCCCTTTCCACCTAGACTTCAGTTTTCTAAGAAATAATTTCAATCTTGTATTATATAATAAAACTTCTTGTCTAGGCTCAAATTATTTTTTATTATCTTCCAAATATGTCATTCTTTCATTCTTTCCTTATAAATCTGAGCATTTTCATAAGATTCATTCCTAATTTCTTCAAGCTCATTCAATTACAGTATGTTTTCTCACTAGCATTTTTCAAATTGAAATTGATTCAAATTGAAATTGAATAATTGAAATTGAATTCCTTAATAGCCCAGTAGGCTTTATGCTCCAATTCTACTGGTAAGTGACAAGCCTTGTCCTATATGTGTCTTATAAGCTGTCCTGTATACCCATAATGTAGTATCTAATCTAGTAGACCAATCCATATTATTAGAATTTACACTTTTTTCCAAAATCTTTTAATTTCACGATTAGATACTTCTGCCAAACCACTAGTCCGAGGAAGATAAACATTTGCAATTTTAAGCATTATAGTATATTTTTCCACTAATCTTACAATTGTTATATTCCAAAAATGAGATCCTCCATCAGTAATAATTACTCTCAGAATTCCCTATCTTGTAAAAATATTTTTAATTAAAAATTTTGAAACACTCCGAGCATCATATCGATGTAAAGCAATTGGTTGAATCCATTTGGAAACATAATTCACTGCAATCAATATGTATATATTTCTGAATGAGGGCATAAATGGTCTCATAAAATCCAATCCCCATGCATCAAAACTTTTAATTTCTAAATTAAAATTTAGAGGCATTTTATTTCTTCTTGTAATGTTACCTACTCTTTGACACCGATCACATGTTATTATA